>NW_013670926.1:0-5184 GCF_000517525.1 Limulus polyphemus | reverse complement strand
ATTATTATTAATAATAATTTTTTTATGAGGTATGCTTGTGAGTAGTCTGTGCATTTTTTAATTTGATACCATAATGTAAGCTACACATTTGCCACGTGAGTTGCTATTTATACGACATGAATAGTAGTTAGACATGGTTCAATAAAACAATAAAATTTAAGCATAAACAGATGTATACTGTTACAAGCTTTAAACTATTTAGGATAAACAATTGTGGTTTTCTGTTACAATTTGCAGTCATTCCACAAAGAAAATAGTGGAAATTTAGAATTATTTCCTAATTTTTTATGGTGGTTACAAGGTTGGTCAAATCAACCAGCCTCATATAAAGTTAGGGTAAAGAAAATAACTGACAAAATATAGTTTTTCTGAAAAGAAAAAAAAAGATATTATTTAGGATGTTTTAGGGGTTATGCAAATAATATTTGAAAATTTTTAGATGAAGAAATGTACTTTTAATCTTATCATGAAAATTACTTTACACTCAAAAAGGGAAATAATATACAGTTTAAATTGTAAATAAAGTTTCTCATTGAACATTAACATGCTCTGTTCCACTTGCAGGAGGTAAACATGCAGTGTACATTGTAAATAAAGTTTTTCATTTACATTGAAGTGCCTTTTCCCTTGTTTTTTGAGTTTATTAAATTCTACCTATGGAACCCTATTGAGATCCCTGTTTAAAGAAGTTAGGATATTTTTTGACTTCCCTAATATTTTAAGATATATTTTTTATTTCTGTAACATCTTTAAAAACAGACTGTCAAAAACTTTAATGTTCAAAAAGAATAAATTATTAATAATAAAGTATGTTTCCAAAACTTTCCAACTTTTAGTGAATAAACAATTAAAAATTATCAATTTTTTTGTTTATACATTCTACTGTAATACTTTTAGCATTAATATCTTAATCACAATATCTAAGTCATACTGAAAAGTATTGAAAAAAGGAAATGTACTCAAATAATTATTCGTCATAAACATTATGCCCAAATCATACTTGGTGGCATTTCAGAAAAGGTGATATAGTCATGCAGTTATTTTTTGTTGATGAAAATATCACCTTAAAATTATTTTTGTGCATCCAGGTTTTCAATTCTCGTTTAAATTGTATCTAAAGACTTTCTATACTTTTACACAATGTTTTATTATAATAACTATTATTGTTGAAGATATACTTAAAACAAATCACTTCATATACTGTTACAAAATACTATAGAAAACACTATTTGTTTCTGTTATTCAACAATTTCATTGTACTTGTACATATAGAATTATATAATGTGTATAACTTTTACATCTCTAGTTAGGTAATTGAATTGTTAATTGAACCAGACATAAAGAAATAGATTGAAAAAAATCTTGGCAGTTAATCTAAGGAATCAATTTTAGATGTATTAAAAGGTGCACCCTAAACTGAAAGTATTATAGCCGATACAATTACAACCACAAAACGTACTTAACTCTCTTTACATGAACTCAGTCATTTTGACCAACCCTTTAACCACCATGAAACTATACATACTGTAAATTTAGATGCAACTTCTTAGTACATGTTACAAGTCTTTTGTACACAAAAAAATCAAATGTTTTAATTAAATATTTTTACTAAAAACTTAGGCTGACATGTTTAGATTAAAAATACTATTTTTCATCTGACAGTTTTTAGATTTTACTTACATAATTTCTAGAACCTCCTAAATGAACATCACAAGTTTTTTATTTTATCCTGAACAGCCTGAATCTCATGACAGTTTACAGTTTTCGATTTAAATTTATTGTTTTACTGTTCTTTGAACCTTGTCTATCTATTAAATATGCCAAACAAAACAAGCATATAGCTCAAGTTATAGTGTTGTAGGTATTGAGACCAACCTTGGAAGGTCTTGGACCATTTTACAGGTCACGGAAATGAAACCGGCTAAATTTAAAAGTTTTACCAGTATTCAGACATACCCAGGATTATTAAGCACTAAATATCACTTACACAGGAGATGCAGTATAGCATCAAAAATGTTTTATGAGTAAAAACCCTTGGTACTACACCTCAAGTCACCTCTGTAATAATATTTATAGTGTTTCCTTTATCTTGCTTATGTCACCAACTGCCATATTATCTGTACGTCAATCCGCAGTTATAACATGCGCTATTGAAAAACAATTGTATGAATTTCGTCTGGTGTGGGTATTTACATTAAACATTAGTGATTATCCATTGATATTCAACACATTTAGTAGATCTGCTGTCATTCTGTTCAGCTTCAAAAATCATAAAGAATTCAATGACACCATAAACTGTTGAAAAACAACAATAGTTTTTCTTTTTCTTTTAATTCACTTGCCAACATTTTTCATTTAATTTTATTCATTCATCATTCGTTATATTTTTTCTTTCTTTTTTTCATAGGAGGTGGTCAGTGTTCCCTCTAAGCTGCACAGCCACACAACAATCAATCAAGTGCCGCTCACTTAATTATTCCAGCCGCACGCATCCTCCGTAACAATGAGAAGTCTCAATACGTTGAGGGCCTTAATCACTGTGGCAGTCGATAGGCCTAGAACCCAAACAACCAACTGGTAGCTTTGCAAAACGGCCTAGTGATCCAATAGCATTTATGGTTTACAAATACCATACACCCCATCAAAAAAATATAAAAAACTGGTAGCATACATCCACACATTGCCTTGATACTGGTGCACGTAAAAAAATTCATTCCACACATGGATTGGTAAAAAATTAGAGGGAACATTGGAGGATATGTTAAAACAAAAACTGTGGGGTCAACATGTAAAAGATTTGGGGTTAATATGTTTAAAAAGTTTGTTTGATGCATGTGATTTTTATTCTTCTTGCTTTATTTTTCATTGCATAAATTATTACAAGGTCTCGGTCTTGGACACTAAGGTCTCAACTACAACACTGTCAAGTTATGAAAAACAAAGTATTGAATAAGTAATGCATGTGCTGCTCATGTGCATACCTCACTCAGAATGTTATATCATTCTTTTTTACATTAGATTACATTTGAGTAATATCTTTAAGTTTGTAACTTGTATTAAAACTTAGAAGTTCAAATATATATTTGGTGGAAAGAATACCTAAATTGGGTAATTTGGAGTAAACAAATGTTACATTAAATAGAGAAGACTGATAATTTATTTAAATATATCTTTCTAAAATTGAAACTTACATAATATTAAAATTACTTTGTTTTGATGTCAAGTTTATTCACATATACTGATAATGAAGTAGTTAAATTAAACACTGACCTTAACCCTATAAAAAGACAGTGACATGTACACTTTTAAGTACCCATATTTAGAAGGTTAATTAAAGTCTGTATTATTAAAAGGTTATTATACCAACATAAAGATTATTTAAATTAATTCTGCAATATGACACATGACTGTTACATAACAAAGTTTATATATGAAGAAAAGAAATACAATAACTGCATTTAAAACAAAGAAAAAATGAAACACAAAAGTAACATGGTGGTTTGTATATACAACACCAAATATTCGTATAAATAAAAACTAACAAATCAATCAGTGCAAACATTAAATTGCTAGTAATATGCACACCCACATTCACAAAAAATGTCAGCAAAATAAAAATTCACTACCAACTTTGACTTTGTACATCATTAAATCTGAGCTGCAATTGAGACCATCATTTTTTTTATTTGTTAAGAGAATCTTGAACAAAAAACTTAGGTATAAAATAAGTGTTCAATATCACAAGGTGATAATAATTTGTGCAAGAAGGGAAAAATTCAGGGAAGTTACAAAAGTAAACAACTGCTGAACATAAAATGAGGTACGTGTAATATACTCTATAGGTAACAAACCTAGGTAAAAGCCTACAGTTATGGGAATAAAGAAAATAGTAGGTGTAGCGCTAACTAATAATTTGCAGTAAGAGAAACTGAAAAAACCCCAAAGAAACAATACAATAGCAAAATGGCATGAAAAAGAAAGGATGCTATGACAGACAAGTAGAGTGAAATAGCATGTTCATGTTGCATCTGCTTGATGGTACCTATGGTTCTCCTACAACACATCATCAGTTGGTCAACCAGTATACTGCTATAAAAAAAAAGGGGAGTGAGAGGCCGTGATCATGTTGCATCCATTCATGGTACCCATGCTTCCATTTTGCTTCTTCCAAAACTACATATGGAGCTTATTATTACCGAGATGTTACTGATGAGAGTAGTAAATATGAATAATAGATAAATGTGATTCATTATAGCGATGAGCAAACATTACAGAGCTTGGATTTATCTTAAGTGAATACTGTGTAATGCACAGGCAGGGCCAGTGCTACCATTAGGTCAACTAGGCAGCTGCCTAGGGCGCAGCTCTGACCATCTGTTCTTAAAAATCAAAGTTGGCAATTTTTTTTTGGGGGGGTGGCAAGTAGCTGGCCTTGCCTAGGGCACAAAATAGTCTGCTGCCGGCCCTGTGCACAGGTAGTCTTACTCATATTTTGTCGTCTATTCTGTCATGCGGGCTGCCAAAAACAATCATGATGATGCAACTACTTCTATGTGTCACCATATGAAGCTGATGCATACATTAACAAATAATATATATATAACAATTCTTTCAGTACTGCACTTGTTAGTGATTGTTATTTAAGGAATTGTGGGATGAATATAACCTGTTATAAGCTATCAATATCTGTCACTACATTTGTGCAAATGTTCATCTGAATCTGATACGGACCATTTTTAGGTCTTTACAGATATTATCCCTTAAGAGAAGGAAACGACAGTTTAGAAGAGTGGAAAAGGAACTGAATAGAAAAACATGAATATACATAATAAAGTATTAAGAATTGAGAATGTGAGTACTAGGAAAAACAAAATGTGGAAAGAAGGACAACTATTACAGTAATTATATTCTATGAAAAGCACTTTAAAGTAATTTTGTCAACTATACTACTTTCCATTTTATAACAGACCTAAAATATATATACACATTTATCATGTTTTCTCATTTTACTTTGCTCATTCAGTAAGCATTTATTTAATAGTATGTAGAAGACTCCCAAGTAACTGGGCAAACTTATCAAATTCGCAAAAATCACTCTCTCAACAAGTTGTCAAGCTTTGAGCAACATTTTCTGTAATCAAACTACACGGTTAACCAAAATCAAGTACCATTAACTTCTAAAAC
>NW_013670925.1:46550-67468 GCF_000517525.1 Limulus polyphemus | reverse complement strand
ATAATTTCACACTGATAATTGTTCTGTTACGTCTTAGTAACAGTTTCCATGGTTTCACTATTCCTACTGACTTTACACAACTAGTTACTTCTGCGCTCTTACTTCTATGTAATTAAAGTGGCGCCATAAAAAATTATAAAATTCATTTTTTCAAAAATATTTTTTTTATGTTTTACATTACATGCTCAAATTATGAAAATATGTTGTTTTTTAGAATTTTAAATTTCCTCAAAACATATTCATTAAAATGTTTGCTGGCATATAGTTACCTTTTTTTTGGGGGGGTGGGACACCTAACATGGAATTTATATAGCTTAATCTTAAATTATCTCTTTCACCAGTAAAGAATTTAGCACAATTTGCACATTCTAAAAGATATATTACGTTTTACAGTTGTAAATTATCAATGAAAAACAATTTATTTATTACAGGGTTCTTTCTTTTACAACTGGAAATATTTCTTTAGGTTTATCCAATAATCTATAGACATTTTTAGATTGACTTTTTGATGAAATAGTTTTATTACTTTTGTTTACATCTTTTAGTATGTTCTTGTTATAGATTCTCGGTTAAATTATGTTCAGAAGAGTGACCTTTGTGACATTAGTGAAGGAGAGGAAAATAAGTAGAACAGTTTGATATTCCAGTGTTTTGTTATGACTACGATATATATGTGTGTGTGAGTGTGTTTAAGCATTATGATACTGTTAACAATAGCCAATCTTCTTGTTTCATATTTAACTAAAATAAGGATAGTTAAACAGTGTTTTCTCCGCGGTCACTGGTGACTGTTTTCATATATTCTCGACCCCCTACACTAACGAGCTCAGCGTTGAAACGTCGTCACTCCAACTGCCCAGACGCTTGAGGCCAGAGTGATTATAGTAAATGGAATTTGCGGTATTTATCTGAGATATTGGTTGATAAATTATACGTAAACACTTCAAGATAATTAACTAAAGCTTCTATAAACATATGTGTGAAGTATGGTAAATATTTGTCTTGCTTCGTCAACAGTGCCTGGATTACTCCTAGGTTTTCCAACCTAATTTCTAACAATTAATTTACCAACTGTTAGGGAATTCCTAATAAAGATATCATTGAAAAATGGTTCTTATTCGGAGTAGACTAAAGTGGAACTTGACGAAATGCGCAAATCGCAACATATAAGGTTTGTCTTAGACACGGCCAGTCAGAGAGTCGTGGGTTCGAGTTCCCGTCCCACCCAACGTGTTCACCCTTTCAGCTGTGGGGGCGTTATAATGTTACGATCAATCCCGCTATTCGTTCGTAAAAGAGTAGTCCAAGAGTTGGCGGTGGATGGTGATGACTAGCTGCTTTCTCTCTAGTCTTACAATGCTAAATTAGGGACGGCTAGCGCAGATAGCCCTCGTGTAAGTTTGCGCGAAATTCAAAACAAACTTTGTTTTAGGACAACGCCACATTGGACTATCTGCTGTTGCAACCGCGGGGCAATCGAACACCAAATTTTAGCATTGTAAGTCCGCAAACTTACCGTTGTCCCAACACACAAGGAGGTGTTTGACGAACTGATTTGAGTTTCACAATGTAGTAACCCGTTATATGATGACGTTCAGCACATTCAATAAACAACAATGTTTTATTGTAAAGTTGCCGGTGTATCTACCCTTATAATTACCTCATTTTCAGAATTGTGCGCAAAGCTATAAAAATAAGCTATCTGCGCATAACCGCCCTTAATTCTAAACTGACAGACGAGAGAGAAGATAGCCAATGAAAGCAACCATAACTTCAAAATCTCAGAGCATTTTGAAGCAACGGGACGCAAACCATGAATCCACGCATTGAAAGTCTAACACTAGACCACACCCGGTTCACCAATACATTGCTTTTGTTAAGTGTAGTGAGAATATACAAAAAAACTAGGTATCTATTAAACTACTTTACATATCAGTAATAACTAGCATTCTTAAAGCTGTTTCTAATATAATGCATATACATTTTAATGTTGAACGTATTAATTGTCTTGACTAAAAGGAATGTTTCCGAAACGTAATTATCCAGTAGTACAATGATCTGAAAGTACTGATTGTATTACTTGTTCTTCAGTATTGGCGCGTGGATATACAAAGTATGATCTGCATGGCTAGAAAATGGCAAGAGTTATCTATAAAAATATGAAAGTGATGAATTGATTCTCGTATTCCTTGGAACTCAATATTCTTGTTGTTATAAGTACAAGAACAGAGGAGCTTTTAGTGAAAATTGCAACGAAATCCTTCCACCAGAAGCGCTGCAGACAAAATGCCTGACACGAGGACCAGAGCTCTCTTTGAAAGAAAGACATTCCTAAAGTCTTCCTAAATATAGATGTTATGTGTTTTAACACGACTTTAGAACGCCCTCTAAGAAAGCAAATAAGATAATGAAAATCTATTTAAATCGTTTGAACTAACTGATAGAATCATTGCATTTTGTTGATTTCAAAATATCATATTAGTCTATTTTTTATGTTGAGATATGTTGTTATGACAACCCTCGTGCAAAAAGATAAACAGCAGAGATTTCCTGCTAGATATGTCCCCTTCAACTAATGTCTACAACAGCCCTGTACCTACTTATCTGTCAGAACCCTGCGTAACACTCTTATCGTAAATATTATATCAGTATTGTATTTACTTATGTGTTATGTTTCTTTACAATTCATAGTAATGCAGAGTAACAAATAAATATAAGTATAAATCGTTCACCTATAAAGATATGGTGGACAAACATCGCTCTTTTGACTCATAAAAACTTATCACCTACACATAAAAACTTGAAGGATGATTTCCCACCAATAAAGACAAAAAAATATTATTGTTAACTTATAAAGACACGAAACTCTCCTAACTATGAAGATAAGAATAATCAATGTTCCCTTATATACATACCTGAAATATAGACGTGAAATACGACCGTCCACTTACAGAGACTTGAAGTACGATCAACGATCTATAGATATGAAAGATGACTGTTGACCTATAAAGATATGAAGGAAAATGTTTACCTTTATATAGACCTGAAATATGATTGTTCATCTATAAGGACTTGACGCTCGACTGGTGAATTATAAAAAATATGAAGGACTATAAATACGTAAAGGGTCATTGTTCTCTTATAAAGACGTATATTACGACGATACACCTGTAAAGACATATTTATATAAAGGAACTAATGTTTTTATATAGACCTGAAATACGATCGTTCATCTATAAGGACGCTCGACTGGTGAATTATAAAAAATATGAAGGACTATAAATACGTAAAGGGTCATTGTTCTCTTATAAAGACGTATATTACGACGATACACCTATAAAGACATATTTATATAAAGGAATTAATGTTTTTATATAATACCTGAAATACGATCGTCCATTTATAAAGACAAGGAATACATTCATACAACCCCTAAAGGATTTTTATGTTTTATAGTTAAGAAACGTCTATTTTATTCAGCAGTTTCTTCGATGGTTGGGGACAGTTATGGATTATTAAGCATATTTTGTATTCCTCCAAGCTAAAGTTTTTTTTTTTTAGTTTTTAGTTTTTTTTTTTTGTTAAGCTGTCTTGATTTGTGACTTGCGGACTCCAAAGATTAAGCAGTTGGCATAGTTCACGTCGAAAAACAATTTTCACCTTTGATCAATTTCCCTTGAATATTCCGTTAGAATGAACCATATGCACATGTAGGCTAAGCGATCAGGTCAAAACCACTAGGATTCAGGGTTATCTGTTCCTAATTTTGATGACATGACCAGAGAGAAGTCAGCCAATAGCTTTTTCCGGTTCTTTATACAGAAAAACAGTAAAATTACTACCACTCTCATAAACACATCCAAATCTGAAAATGTGGAGCACATTGGCGGCAACATGTCTCAGACCCTAGACCTATCGATCCACAACTCGCCATACT
The DNA here is from genome assembly GCF_000517525.1 of Limulus polyphemus. NCBI lineage: Eukaryota > Metazoa > Arthropoda > Merostomata > Xiphosura > Limulidae > Limulus > Limulus polyphemus. The sequence goes on along the minus strand of NW_013670925.1, from coordinate 63,531 downwards.
AACTAATAAGATACAGCCAGCCACAGAAGATTCGATTGTTTACATTTAAATAAATAAAGTATTTGTTCTCTAATTATTATCAAACGCCTTTACAGTGACAGGAAATGCTATTTACAGTGACAGGAAATGCTAATCATATTCGCTAAACTGGTGTAGTGTAATTTTCACTTAATGCAGTGTCTGTAGTTTGCCACTACAATTATGCACGTGTAAACAACGGTCTACATACATATGTGTGTGTTTTTCTTGTAGCAAAGCCACATCAGGCTATCTGCTGTGTCCACCGAGGGGAATAGAACCACTGATTTTACCGTTATAAATCCGTAGACTTACCGCTGTATTATGTACATGTTTCAGAAATTACTGTTCTTGTTGTTAAACTGGCTGATATATGATCGTTTTAGTTTCACATGTCAAGTAAACAATGTTAGATACAGTCAACTTTTACTTGTTTGTTTGTAGTTAAGCACAACGCTACATAAAGGGCTATCTGTGCTGTGCCCACCACTGATATAGAAACTCTATTTTTAGAGTTGTCGTTGTGCCACTGGGGGATTCTCATGCTTTAATCTTATATATATATATATATATTGCGAACCGTGGTGTCTGTCCGAACGTTCGTCTGTCAAGCGTTTGAAAAGTTGCGTACGCAGGCAAAGCTCAATATTCACTTTTGAAATGAACATGCATGAATAATGTTGATGCCAAATTTTATTTCGTAAGCAAAATGTTCTACACAAAATTGTTAGGAATTAATCAACTATCATTCACATTTTAAAATGTGACGTAACTTAAAGAATAAAAATGTAGATTTAACTATGTTATTGTTGAACGGCTCTTAGCATGACTGAAATGCTCAACAATTACTTTTCGCGGTGGACGGTATAAGTAGCTCAGAGATTTGGTTCTGAGTGAAACCAAGAGTGCACCCCAATTAACTTTTCTTAAAGTCCATGAAATAATTCAAATTGATAGATTGATTTAAACTTCTTCGTCACTGGGGACGGGTACTTTTGCCTGTTTTAAATTAGTTAAACAGTATATTTTCATCGTAATACTAACGAGTACAACGTGACTGTTACGGTGCTTTATTTACAAAATGTAATGAATACAAAATATACATTTTGATGTTATTTATAATTTAAACCAATTCTTATAACATGTTCACCTGCATATCATGCTGTTGGCAGCTCTCTTTTACACAGCTTTAAGAAACGACTGGAAAATGCTTCATCTTTTCTTCTCTTCGTCTTAACAATACATTGTTAGGATTTTCGACTTTCCATTTCTTTTCTTTTTTTTTACACAAGAAACGTTTTCTGTTTCCCCAAGTTTTCGTCTGATGTCATTATGTTTTGTTATTTTAGTAACACGAAACCTAATGAAGGTTTCTATAGCGTCTTGGTTTCTTCCTACAAAAATGTCTTCCATCCTAAGAAGATTTTCTATAAACCGCTAAACGTGACAAGAACGTTCCATTGGGATAAGCAGAACGTCTTCGTATGAGAAGTAATTTGTTTTTTGTTTTTTATATTTTATAAATACAGTAAACTGAGATGATTTGTCAACTTTTGTCTTCTAAACAAAGTGGAGTATTAGAGAATAATAAAAAAAAAATTGTCTACAAAAATATCTAATTCTTTGTTTCCTTGCAAACAGAATTACTGGGGTGTAATCATTAGTTTGTTTCAGAAGTTTCGCTCGAAAATACACAAAGGGTTATCCGCGCATAGCCAAATCTAATTTTGAACTAATAGAGAAGGCATCCACCGCTAACTCTTGGGCTACACTTGCCTGGCCAAATTTCAAGATGTCACTGCCGTTCTTATAGCGCATTTATGACCCCAAAGTACAATGTGTATATTTTTTTGTCAGATTCGTTTTACGGGAACTCTAACAACTGGGGCACACCTGACCCGAGTCGTAAGATGTTAGCTTCTGGCTAAATCATGCTTCTAATTAATTCATGCTCTTCATACTATGTCGAAACCATAAAATTACTTGGCATTTAAGCAGATAGAAACAACAATTCTGGTTCATTATGTACAAATAACTATGGAAATTAGTTTGTCTGTTTCAGAGCAAAGCGACATTGGGCTATCTGTTGTATCCTCCGGGGGAACCAAACCCCGGATTTTACCATTGCAGTTACGTAGACTTACCTCTGTCCCAGTGTTGGAAATCGAAATGCGTTTAATTTCACAGTCTCTATGCATAACGTATGTGTACCGTGTAACGATTTGCATACAACACTCATATATTGATTAGAAACAGCTCGGGAACGCTACGATAAATAGTACGTGCGAAGTTAAACTATATATATACCACGTTTGTTTTAAGTGAGTGTCCGCTAAACACTAAAGAAATGAACACTATGTGACTTCATGAAGAAAAAATGATGTTGTATGACAATATGAAGCCGAGCGTGTCCCAGTGTTAAGAATGCGGAACTGTGGATTTGTGAGTCTATCGTTCACGCTCCGTTACTTTCGGGCCATGGATGCGTTATAATAGTGACAGTCAAATCTCACTGTTTTGTTAGACAGCAGTAACTTAATTGTCTTCCCTCTACCTTAGCAGTTAAATAGCAATAATGTCAGTGCAGATGGTCCTTTTATAGCTTTTCGAGAATATCCATAACAAACATTTGCAAAATATATCCTCCTGGTGTTGAAAAGATACACTAATTTCTCTCGATTTCAATGTTTTATTCCTGTGTAGGTATTTCTTTCGAAATAAAATAAACTTGAAAATTTATCTTTTTGCTTATAAAGTTTCGGATTACTATGTAATATTTAAAGAGATAAAAAAATATAATCAGTCGATCAAACTTTTTTTTCTAGTCCTTGTTTTTAATGAGAACAAAATTTCAAATTTATTTGGTGATCAATAAAAATTAGGGATGGCCAGCACAAACAGCTCTTCAATAGATCTGCGTGACTGTATCCGAAAACAATCAAAACAAAACCATGGAAAAGATGATAAGTAAAATGAATTTCATCATAAATATAGTTTTAAAAAACCTACATAGTTTGTAGTTATCCTACTTATGCATTCCGTTCTGAATAAACTATATCCTTCCAATTAAACCTATATTGTGTTATTTGGAATTCTGAAAATTAGTCTTCAGTCAATTGATCAGCGAATTTCAATGAGCTTTTTAAGCAAAATTAGAGAAACTTTGATGAGTCCATGCATAGAGTTCAACTGATTAATCATTCGGTAATTAACACGTATGAGTAATTTACACGTTGTAAGCAGAGTAGGTCAAATGATATATTTCACACTACTGACCCTTATATATACACGTATCAATATATTTCACACTACTGGCTCTTATATATACACGTATCAATATCTTTCACACTACTGGCCCTTATATATACACGTATCAATATATTTCACACTACTAGCCCTTATATATATACACGTATCAATATATTTCACACTACTAGCCCTTATATATATACACGTATAAATATATTTCACACTACTGGCCCTTATATATACACGTATCAATTATATTTCACACTACTGGCCCTTATATATGTGCAACGTAGTTAAAGCAGAGCATTTGAATTTCAACATCGTTTTGAGCATCAATAAACCAACTGTTTTCAAAACACTGCGTCGTTAGCATCAAAGGGTTTTTTTCTAAATAAGTAAAAACCTGCGGCCAAATATCGGCGTTTTGGTTATGTAATTTCAAAATGTCGATCGAAAGGCTACTTTTTTTCTGACATTGCCTGTATACTTTTATATGGATGACAGCAGATTGCACATACACTCTGAGATTTTTCAGATATCTGGTTAATTGAAATGTATGATTTTCAGTTACCTGCATTAATGAATTCTAGCGGTAAATGCTCACCTTGGTAGCGAGCACTCTGAATAATAAATAATAAGTCATCAGAGTAAAACAGTATTTAATACTTGGCAACCAACATGTTCAATTGGACCACAGGGCATTTTCTTTAAAGTCCACGACAACATATGAGATAAACGTATTGATGATGTCTACGTAAATAATAAACTAAAAACAATTAAATAAATACAGTATATGATATTATTTCAATATATACAATATATGATATTATTTGAATATATATACAATATATGATATCATTTGAATATATACAATATATGATATTATTTGAACATATACAATATATGATATTATTTAAATATATACAATATATATGATATTATTTGAACATATACAATATATGATATTATTTGAATATATACAATATACGATATTATTTGAACATATACAATATATGATATTATTTGAACATATAAAATATATGATATTATTTGAATATATATACAATATATGATATTATTTGAACATATACAATATATGATATTATTTGAATATATACAATATATGATATTATTTATAAGGGATTAATTGTAACGGAAGCGTTTTGATGAATAGTTCTGCATATGCTGGCTCTTTCCCAAAGATAAACTTGCCTACCTATATTCACTGTAGTATATTAAGAGAAACAGAACTTATAATCAGAAAATACAAATGAATTTTTATCAATATCGGTATTTTAAAGATGTTTTCAGATAGTTATCCTCCTTTACTTACAGTGCTCTTAAAAGAGTGATTAGGTTGTCAACCAGTAATGCCAGAGAGAATAATTCTTGATGGAAGACTTTGACTATAGATCCGTGGAAAGTAAACGTTTAAATGATGAGCAGACACTCTGAATGAATCTGAGGAGTGTAATTTTGATAACAATTCTTAGATCCAAACTAATAGTTCTTTTTAAAATGGAGATTCTGCATAAGAGGATATTCGTTGTTCATTTTATAAAGAGTAATTTTTATCAGCACTGATTTTACCTTTCTCCTTTCGGAAATTATATTAACCATTTACGCAATGTGTAAGAAACACGAACACTGGTAACAATTATAGAGAAGTTAGTTCGGAGAAGTATACAGTGTTATATTATGGGTGCATTTACATACATTTAATAACACTTATCAGGGTTAAAAATTACTTTGATTCAATCAGGCAAAGATTCTAAATACAGATACAAATTGTACGTAATCATATAGGAACTGAGTAATAACATCGTCTGGATTAAAGCTATATAACTTTGCATGTTGCCAAGGGTTTCAGTATCACCTCAGATTAACATTATAACTGATTATAACTAATAACTGATTAATATAATTTAATTTCATGCATAAATTATAAATTTTTGATGGTGTTGTTTTGTTAACAGTACCATTTTATAGTATTAAAATAAAGCCTTGAATTAAACAGAATACGAGTTGTGTGAAAAAAAAAGCGTTTGATGAAATGCAAAATTTAAAAGAAAAATAACACGGCAGCTGTTAATAAAACAGAAACAGAATGACGCGAGGAAGTTTGCTATTGAGATGTACTATATATTATCACGCAAGCCTTACACTTCCCACAACCAGGTGTCACCGAATTCTGCTCAAGATAAATTAGTGTATCCAGAGAATAGAACCTTGCATCGTTTCCACAGGACTTCCCAAGCTGTTATTTATTGAGGAGATGTTTAGTAGCCCATAATCCTTTATGGCGAATATTGTAGTGGTGAGTTCTGAATAAGTTTGAAACGTAAGCGAATCATAGTGAACACTAGCGATACAAACAGTTTTATTTTTCCTTCTATAATATTGTGTCCCGGAATATTAAAAAAAAAATCCTGAACAATAAATTATCAGAAATCCCCGGTTTACGAAACCATCAACTATTTATAAGTCAAACGTAATTCACTAACTCGCTAACCCTTAATGTTCTATAAATTTTATTAATCACGAAATAAAGTATAATTTTTTTTACTCACAAACAAAAACGAAAATCAAATCCGATCGACTGACTTTAAGCTAGCTCAGATAGCCGTTTTGTAAGTTTGCGCCTATGTTGTTAACAAACAATTACTATATTTAATCACCTGGTGGCGCAAAGATAAACTAATTCCTGGCGATTTCTATAATTCATTTCTCAAGTAGTATTTATTCCGAAAAAAAATAAAACTTAAAGTTTTGTTTTGAAGTTACTTTATTTCTTAAAATCTATCTTTCTACTTGCGTGCTTGTGCCAGTGATTTCTAAAAAATTATTGATATTATGCTTGTGCCAGTGATTTCTAAAAAATTATTGATATTATGCAACATTTAAAGTAATCAAGCTCTTTAATTTTGAATTGATAAACTAGAGGAAAGGCATCTAGTAAACAGCACCCACCGCCAACTCTTGGGGTACGAATAATGGAATTTGATCACCACTTTTGTGACTCCCTTACCACCATTAAAGTATATAGCGTGATTTGGAGGCAGCAAGATACGAAACATGGAGGCTCGGATTCAAGATTCAACCCGTCAACCAGCAAATTATGCACAGACCTACGTATTGTAAAGATAAGGACTTTTCCATTTTTCTTACATGAGTTTATTGCAGCTTAAAATAATTATAGCCCACTAATATATTTCCATATATGCAAATTAAACACACAATATATTAATTAGATATATAAAAACTTAAATTTATTTCAGTTGAATCACGAAACAATCTTAATTGCTTGAGTGAATTTGTGTTTTGTCCATCATGTTTGTAGCTTTACTCGGGGTCACACATTAATAAGGCTATATTGAGAAAATTATTTTTCTTTATGTGACAAGAGTAACAAGGCAATATCGAAACATTCACTTTTCCTCGTAAGTGACGAGAAATAACGTTTTATTGTTAAATTTCGCGCAAAGCTACAAGAGGGCTATCTGCGCTAGCCGTCCCTAATTTAACAGTGAAAGACTAGAAGGAATGCAGCTAGTCATCACCACCCACCGCCAACTCTTGGACTACTCTTTACCAACGAATAGTGGGATTGACCGTCACTTATAATGCCCCCACGGCTGAAAGGGGGTGGGACGGGGATTCAAACAAATTGCGAGTCGAGCGCCCTAACCACTTGGCCATACCGGGCCAAGAGAAATAATGCTATCGATAAAATTACATTCCTATATATATATATATATGCCAAGAGTAATGATACATTGTCGAGAAATCCACTTTTCCTCACTCGTCATTGGTAACTGGACTATCGAGAAAATATCCTCCTTTGATATCAAGAACAATGAGACTATTAGTAAATATACCTTCATTTTTAGGACGAGTGTAATGAGACTATTGAAAAAATCACCTTTCTGCATTGTTCTTGATATTTAAGACTATTATAAAGTATGCCTTCATTTTTATGACGAGCGTAATGAGACTATTGAAAAAATCACATTTCTATAAATATCAAGAACAATGAGATTTTTTTGGAAAAATCATCTTCCTTTTTCTCAAAAGTTTACTTGTTTGTTGTTGAGAACTTTCGCGCAAAGCGACATAAGAGATAACTGTACAAACCTAATTTTGAAATGTTAGACTGGAGGGATAAAAAAGTCTTACAAATAGTAATTGGTCGTAAATACATTCAAATCATTTGTTATTGGGACTCGTACGCTCCTATTTCTATGAAAAAAAAATTAAAAACTTTGTTGTAGTGTAGATAAATAAATGTTAAAAACATGTATTAATTTTTATGTCTAGCTTAATCCAACAAGCTTTAACACTACACCCAAAAACAAAATGATCTAATCCTCGACAGTGTTCTTACTCGTTTCTTCATTAGTGTCATTTCTATTGATATAAAAGGAACCAGGCGTGACCTAGTGGTTAGCATTCCCGAACTGTGATTTTAAGATTTTATGTTTGGTGTCTCATTGCCGCAAAAGCGCGATTCTCACTTTGGGAATGCGATGGCGCTATAAGAGTGACAGTCAGATATCCCACTAATCAGTCATACAAGTATTAACAGTGGGTGCTGTTTAAAAAAGGTGCCATACTATAATAATCCGTTAGTAGGATTGAATTGTTTTAGCTATTTGAGTATTTAGTTATTATATAACTTTTTATAACTGTTATGTTAGAACTTTTTATGGGTAAAATTCATCAAAAAAACCACCAATTTAATGCTCCTTATCTAACTGAATTCTTACTGTGCATATTATATTGCGATCACGACTAGTACTTATTAAACAGCCTTGGACTCCAGTATACTGGATAGACATCCTTTAATTGAGAATACACTCAGTCGATTTAGTATAGAAGTTGGCACTACCCGGGTAACATACCCTTAGCCTTTAAAACAGTTGATTCAAGCTTTAACGGAGGAGACTCCACGAATAGATTGTACACCAGTCTTTCTGAGTAGAAGACCCAGGATCGAACCGTGGCACTTTCCATCATAAAAAAGGTCTTTCTCAGAATGTTTTCAGGATTTTATTTAGTGTTACTGTATATTACAATTTTACATCGTTTTACGAGTTAATACAGTCAAATACCTGTAATTCGGTAGCTAGAGTTCCGGTGGATTACACTTTACTTCGAAAGAGCTCTGTTTATATCGTAAGATTCCTTATTACAAAGATATGATTAGTTTGAGTTACATGTTATTAGTTTGAGTTACGTGTAAGCACGTTCTTTTTGTATCTATAAATCTCATTATAGCCAAAATATTAATTATTATTGAAATATTAAATTATTAGTCCCCGGTAGCTCAGTGCTAAATCTGAGAGCTTTTTTTGTGCTTAACAGTAAACAAAACAAAAGAAACACAATTAAATGAATTAGTTCTCATTAATGACTTCTTAAGCACTAATTTTCTAGGATTTGTGGGAAAGCTTTTTACTGAAAATCTCCAAAGCAGTGGTTATTCCATATTTTATCGGTTATAAGAATTCCTAAGTTAATTACGCTTCTGTTTCAGGTTATTGAAGAAACTCTCAAAGGTAAATGTTTCAAACAAACTGATAGTTTATTTGTAGCAATGGTATTCATGCTAATAAATTACTCTTAAAATAGAATTATACTGATAAACAAAACTGTTTAGAATTAAAATATAACATACATTTGAACAATATGTGAGAAAACGAAGTTAGTTTAAAATGATACATCTATGTTTACTGTAATAATGTTAATCAAATATTTGTAGCATTTGTTTACCCAGTTTCATAATTTACTAACAAACTTAAACAAATCACACGACCTAAAAGTTTGTCACTGCTCTGGACACAACCTGTATATAGTAGCATACTATGAGTAGGCGAGAAAGAATCTTTCGGAACAAAATATTATGTGAGAAATAGATAAGAATCTGAAAGCAGAAAGTCAATGGAATTTTCCTTCGTAGAGATTATAATGTATTATCTTCGGTCACCTCGGGTATCAAATCTCAAATCCTTACCGTTAACATACAAACAATTACACATTCTTAACGGCCAAACCATTTGCACAATCTCTCTAGCTGTTCCAAATATCAATAATATCTTATCATTGTAAATATTCTATGTTAATTTGTGTTGCTCAAGAGTATTTGAAAACTACATTTATTTGAAGGTATAGTAATATTTAATATTTTTCTAATATATTATACATAACAGTAATATTTATTTCATCATTACCCTTAAACGTGTAATTTCCAGAATGCTGAAAAGCATGATTTATGTCTAAAGAACTGTCGAATGGAAGTAGCCACATAATGTGAAGATGCATAAGAGCTTGGACTTTGTTTTGGTACACTAAAACTCACCATCTATATTTTTTAGCCAGTTTCGAGGCCATAGAGATGTTAATTCTTTGCAAACACAGAGCAGATTTAAAAGGAAATTTTTTCTTGGTACCAAGTTACAATTCCTTTGTGCTATTCATCATTTGTTCTTAGATAGAAGCACGCTGACATGGATATACTTTCTGGAAAAAAAAGGAGCTTCTTAACAATCGTCGCTATAAATTATCAAAAAATGAATAACAAAGCTATTCTTACGTCTTTAATATATTGCATTCCTTTTATATATCAGATACCCTAATTTTTTCTCGTATAGTTTTGAAAGTTTTAGTGATATAGATATGTAGCAAATATTAGCTTAGATTGATTTTCTAAGTTAAAAAAAGTGCATTATTCTAAAAGTCTGAAACATAGATGGGACAAAAACCTTTAACCAAGAAATATCGATAGAGGAAGTGTAAGATTTTGTAAGAATAAGCAACGTCTATAAATTAATAATAACTTGAGGGTCTATTCTAATACAACACGGGCATAAGTGATCTTTGATAAATGTATGGAACGTCCACTCACAATCCGGTATTTTCTGCCAGTTGTCAATAAAGGTAAACATACTTGTAAATAATATTAACTTTTTGAAATGTGCCTATGAAAGAATACAATGCATATAGATGACGTTGTGAAACTGGGGTAGGTTACTTGGAAACTCTACTTTTGCATAAATAGCTCATAGAAATACGGTTTTAATACTTCTAAGCTTTTGTTTTAATCGTGGTAACATGAACGCATATATATATACATATTCCAGCTATGTGAAATTCTGTCTTGGGGCTGTAGGTTTATTGCACGTACAAATAAGTGCTGCCTAAAATCTAATATTTTTGTATGTAGATAGTGAGCTCTGGTTTACGTTCAAATATTGTACAATTGCAACAAAGAGATGGAGATATTGTGCCTTGGGGTTAACGCCTGCTGAATCTGATTGGATAAGCAGTAGAGTTCAGAGATTGTTTTCAACCAGTCTTATCTTAGATGTGACTAACGAAAGTAATGCTTGTATGCTAGAATAAGAAGGTGCATTGTGCTAAGAACAGAAACAAGGCATATACAGTATCCCATGTGGAAAGAAGTACATAAGACAAACGTCACGTTCCTTAGAAATAAAACCAAGGTTAGATGCGTAGAGGTGAATTCCAGTTATCTGCCTTAACACATCATCAATATTAAACAGGTCATAAAATACTTTGAAACGAAATTCTTCTCATACACCAACCCAAAACTAAAAAAAAGAGAGAGTCTGCTTAGAAACTATAGAAACCAACAAATCAAACGATCTCTCACTAAACCGTGATAATGGTCTTAGCAACATTAGTCGTACTTGGCAAGGTCCATTCACCGTTCATACATTTGACCAGACTTGACCTCTACCTTTCTGTCCCCTGCTGACACTATTTCCGTCACATTTAATACCTATTGTTTTTGTAACAATATATATATATATATAAACCTTGTATTGTTTAGTACTGATTATACCCGAAGAAGACAGACCAATATTCTGTTGAAATATGTAGTATGTTCTACCATCAATAAAACTTTTCCTTATGCTTATAAATCGTTGGTTTCCAACCTATTAGTATTTGTAAGTTATAAATTAGACAGTTGACCAGCGCATCAGTTTTTAATAAAGTTTTTTGTTATAGTCTTCAACTATAGATCAAATCGATTGGAGTGCAATTAGAGATTTATTTTAATTAATCTTCAATTATCTTCTTATTCTGAGGGATTATAACATTCGATTACTCGTTAATTCCTTATCGATTATCGTGAAATATTTTCAGATTAGCTAAAGATACTATGCAGAGTAGTTTTTATTGTTATACGATAAAAAAATTAAATGCTGAAAATCACAAGCTACTTCAAACACTGCAACGATAATATACACACTACTTCAAAAACTGCAATGATAATATACACACTACTTCAAAACTGCAACGATAATATACCCGCTACTTCAAAATTGCAATGCTAATATACACACTACTTCAAAAATTGCAATGATAATATACACACTACTTCAAAAATTGCAACGATGATATACACGCTACTTCAAAAATTGCAATGATAATATACACGCTACTTCAAAAATTGCAATGATAATATACACACTACTTCAAAAACTGCAATGATAATATACACGCTACTTAAAATTGCAATGATAATATACACACTACTTCAAAAATTGCAACGATAATATACACACTATTTCAAAAACTGTAATGGTAATATACAAACTACTTGAAACTGCAATGATAATATACACACCGCTCGTAATAATCAATACATTGAACTTCTGTTGTAGATACAGTTTTAATTTCGCTGCCAAAACGGGTGTCCTATTTACCAAAAACGGTTTTGCGATTTTTTTCAGTTATCTGTTTTTACATAAAATATCGTTCAGGCTTTCACAGACTATCTACTGAGACTAGTAGCTGGATACGTGCGAATAGCTGTGTGAGTACATTTATAAATGTTGCTTGTTTCTGACTTTCAACGTGAAAATGATGAAATTCGACGACAAACAAACACGATGTCCTAGCTATTCTTTGATTCACCGTAACTCAAGAGCCAACAGTTACTACTACAGACATCCTAACCGTTTAATCCTTAGTTTGTCAAATACATTTTGCCAGCGAAACGTCAATTAAATAATTATTTGAATATTAATGGCGCATATGAGTTTTATACCTTTAAATGTAAATATTTCTTTTGAACTGTGAGCATACGTTAAGTTTAAGCTTTAGGAACATAAATATGAACTTTTTTAACAGCCACGAGAACTGATCGAAAGTTATGGACTCTAATGGAAATTCAGTTCCTTTAACTTTATGGACTCTTATGGAAATTCAGTTCTATTAACTTTATGGACTCTTATGGGAATTCAGTTCTATTAACTTTATGGACTCTTATGGGAATTCAGTTCTATTAACTTTATGGACTCTTATGGGAATTCAGTTCTATTAACTTTATGGACTCTTATGGGAATTCAGTTCCTTTAACTTTATGGACTGTTATGAGAATTCAGTTCCTTTAACTTTATGGACTCTTATGAGAATTCAGTTCTATTAACTTTATGGACTCTTATGGGAATTCAGTTCCTTTAACTTTATGGATTCTTATGAGAACTCAGTTCTTTTATTTTTATTTCAAGTTCGTAAACATAACTCACATAAAACTTTTCCACGTAGTTAAAATATGAACGTTGTCCATGGGTCACGACCATGCCTCGCTGACCTCTACTACAAGAGTGAAAGATTTTTCACAGCTATCTGGCTTATATATGCACGTAGTTGTTGTAACAAAAAATTATCTGGGTCTGTGTTATCTCTGACTTTCCACCACCACTTCTTACTCAGATGCCGCTTTCAGTAAAATAAAACACATTATACTAGGAGACATGAACAAATTCATGTGTAAAATTAGAAAAGCTATAAACACTAGGATACACACCGCTACTTGTATACACATTTCTTAAACAGTTTCTGTCAATGCTTTTTTTTTAATGGTTGACACGTTAAAGAACCTAGGCATGTGACATACGCTATCATAGCAAGTTTTCGAAATTAATAACACCACTCAGAAACTGGTCCATGTAATGTTGACCAAGATTGTATCAGCGAGTTTGTAGATAACGTTTAGTTACATATAATGCTGTGTTGCTCTACCTATTAGATATAACGTCGTTCTATAAACGTCCGGTGACCAACCAGAGGACACTGTAGATATTATATGGGCTTACGACAAAACTTAGCTCGTAACTAGTATGTTTATTCGTATTTCAACCAATTTCTCAACTAATCATTTAGTTCATTGCTATAGTTGCAATGGTAGATTAAATAGTAATAAGTTATTTCGTTGTTGTGATTGCAGTAGTAAATCAAACAGTAATTAATCATTTAGTTCATTGCTATAGTTGCAATGGTAGATTAAATAGTAATAAGTTATTTGGTTGTTGTGATTGCAGTAGTAAATCAAACAGTAATTAATCATTTATTACTATTTAATCTACCATTGCAACTATAGCAATGAATTAAGTTATTTGGTTGTTGTGATTGCAGTAGTAAATCAAACAGTAATTAATCATTTAATTCGTTTGTTCTGATTGCAGTAGTAAATCAGACAGTAATAAATTGGTTCGTTCTTATGTTTGGAGTGATAAATCATGTTGTCATTATTTATTTTGTTCAGTGGTAAATCTGAATGGGCATACATACATTGTGAAATAAGTGCAGCGAAAATTCGTGTAAATATTGTTATATAACCTTTGAATTTTCTCTGTACTTCGTAGGATTGTTTCTCTTCTTTATTTTGATTATATTGTTGATTCTGTTTTTGTTCATAAAATAAACTGAAAAAAAAACTAGTTAACATGAAATAATGAAGTGAAAAAAAATGTCGAAAACGAAGGAAGCCATTTAAAAAGTACTAGGCTATATGACAATTTCATTTCAAGCTGTAAGACAAAATCCAGTCTTTCCAGATATTGCTGATATCACAAAAATCCCTCAGAACACTCCAACCCATCTGCTTGATGAGTTTTGATCACGCAACGTTTAATGTCAGTTGTTTCATCACCCCGGTAAGTTCTGTTATATCTACCTGCATTGTTCTCTTTGTTAGTGATAAAAAATACTCCGGAAAATTATCGACCTAATTCCATGAAACAAAAGTAATTTATTAGCAATCTTTTATTAGCATTGCTAAATTCTGTGGTTAACGTCAATGTTTATTTTTACTGAGTATTTTTAGTACTTTTTTATTCGTGATGCTAAATTTAAAAGTTAGTATCAAAGCATATTTTATATATTGAATGTCAAACTCTAAAGTTCGAAATCGAACAGACTCTTAATTGATTATAATGTGATTCATATTTCACCTTACGTAGAGAATACAAAGAACATTTGTTATTGTGACTGTATGCAATAGTGAGAAAAGCTTCTCACAGAGCTAAATGTCTAAGGAATTATAAATGCTATAAAATACTTTTATAAAATTTGGATAAGCAACGTTCTTTTCAAGCCACTGATAATCAAAACTTAAAACAAACGAATTAAACTGATTTTTTTAACATTATTTCACCATACAGTAGACAAAAAGATTATACATTGGTGAAAATAAAGATCCTTGAGGTTTCCATTAGAGTTACATCAAATAAATACGATTACAAGACACAAATAATGATGCAAGTTATAAACACCTCTCTGTAGAACACCTACAAGCAGGCCTTTAAAGCTAACTAAACTAAAACAAAATACACCTATCAATATTCTTAGAAAGAGATCCAAGTCACGATTAGAAAAGTATTTTGTTTTCTCAGGTAAGCTTATGTAGCTTTTTCAAGTACTATTGGAGAATTTTTAACAAATCAATCATAAACACCTCTCTGTAGAACACCTACAAGCAGGCCTTTAAAGCTAACTAAACAAATCAATCATAACTCGTAGTTTAAGTAAAGAAGTTTTGGGAATATATATATATATACATACGAAAGATTTGATTTTCCTAAGTTTGATATAAAAAAAATCAAGGTACAAGAGACTTGCTTGTACTTTATAAACAAATATTTAGTATGTAATATTTTTCAATTATTTGTGAAGTTAGCGCAAACCTCACCTACCAAGAATTACTAAAGAATAATAATATTTTTTTTTTGCATTAACACACCCACCAGAAAAATAAATGTCAATTTATCTTAATGGTTATTTTGTTGTTTCTCTAAAAGCATGGTACTTAGAGAACACACACATTTTCTGAAAGTAAAATCATAACGACAGTAAACCTCTGTATTAACTTAAAATATTCAATTTTTAAGTTTAAGTTTTTGTGGCAATATCATGATTAATATTAAGTTTTTTTATATAAAACACGAAACCAGTTTTATTGTAATTCCTTCTTATATCTTTTAATAGAACATTCTTGCGTTGTCCCTTACTTTCCTGAACTAACGATAAATAGAACTAAAGATTTCTAGTTTAATATTCTTTCAGATATGTTATTAAGTGAACAAAGGCAACCTTGGATTGACATGAGTGAACTCGTGGAACGATCCCTTGTCACGTGTAGTGTCACATTATCTCCAGTCTGATGGCTTTCTGGCACAATGGGAATTCAGATGCACTTAGAACAGCAGATTTCTCCGTTTTCCCAAGTGTGTGTCTGTCAGGTAAACCTCCCAGTTGTCTCAGAGTGATAACGCATTACTTCAAAGTTATACCTCTAACGTTTTTCAGCGAACATGAAAGTTGGGTGTATATTCTCAAGATGTAGAAATGATCTGATTCTTAGAAGATTAGACACATTCAGGATATCCTGGATTAGACACATTCAGGATATCCTGGATTAGATCATTTCGCGGATTCCTTCTAATCTTCTTAGTTGATATAGTATCAAAAGATTGTAAACGATTAATAAAAATGCATCAGGAAACCGTCGATAGGAAATAATTTGGTGATAATCTGCAATGTTTTCAGTTCCTTATTAAGTTTGAGATATATGTTCTGTTAAGGGCTGTTTGGGATATACGTTCTGTTTCAAGCTGTTTGTGATGTGCGTTCTGTTACAAGCTGTTTATATATACATTCTGTTACAGGCTGTTTGTGATGTATGTTCTGTAGCAGGCAGTTTGTGAGCTGCGTTCTGCTATAGACTATTTATGATATACGCTCTGTTACAGGCTGTTTGGGATATACGTCTTGTTGCAGCTGTTTGTGAATTACGTTCTGAATAGGTTGTTTGTGATGTATGTTCTGTAGCAGGTTGTTTATGAGCTACATTCTGTTACACACTGTTTGTAATGTATATTCTTTAGCAGACTGTTTGTGATATGCATTCTGTTATAAACTGTTTGTGATGTGCATTCTGTTACAAGCTGTTTGTGATGTACGTTCTGTAGCAGGCTGTTTGTGATGTACGTTCTGTAGCAGGCTGTTTGTGATGTATGTTCTGTAGCAGGCTGTCTGTGAAATATCATGTAGGGAATTAAAGTGTACAAAGCGAAAAAATACTTTTCTTTGACCTTATTAACGAACAAAAGATACTTTGGCATTCCCTGCTTGCACACAGACAACTTGGTAAATGCACATTAGCGGACAGAAAGGTACTTAACAACACAGAAACAAATTGGTAGAAAAGTTTTCTAAGAACTCAGAAGTGAAAGCCAATACCACACTACATCTGCCAGCGAGGCCTTTCGCTAAATTCCACAGTCATCAGTCCCGTTGGGATACGACAGACATAGTAGTGGTCTAGGTGCTATGTATATCATCAATTTCCACGAACAATGACTATTATGGTGTGAACTAGATTAAGTAAGTGGGTTGTATTATA
>NW_013670925.1:38787-45944 GCF_000517525.1 Limulus polyphemus | reverse complement strand
GATTATAAATTATATTTAAGTGATAGTAGTGGTCTAGGTGCTACGTATATCATCAATGTCCACGAACAATGACTATTATGGTGTGAACTAGATTAAGTAAGTGGGTTGTATTAATTATAAATTATATGTAAGTGATAGTTAGTGGTCTAGGTGCTACGTATATCATCAATTTCCACGAACAATGACTATTATGGTGTGAACTAGATTAAGTAAGTGGGTTGTATTGATTATAAATTATATTTAAGTCATAGTAGTGGTCTAGGTGCTACGTATATCATCAATTTCCACGAACAATGACTATTATGGTGTGAACTAGATTAAGTAAGTGGGTTGTATTAATTATAAATTATATTTAAGTCATTTACAAATCAGATTATTTGGGGTAAGGATTAATGACACTTTTTTGTTTACTTTTATAACTTTAACGTCAATTATTTATTTTTCGTTATTAGTATTTTATTTTAATTAACTTTACTATCGTTCAGACGAACTGGAGAACCAACCAGCAAGTTAGCCTTCTTGTTCTCGAGGCGGGTAAAGCAACCACAGCAACTGATGGAAACAACGTTAGTAATTCTAAAAATGTTTGTGGTTACGTATTAGCGAACAGGAAGGTACTTAAGCATCTATTGTGTGCCCAAAGACAATTTGGTAGATGCACATTGCTTTTGATTATGTATGAAGGAACAGGAATGTACTTATGTATTTATTGTCTGCTTAAAGACAAGTTTGTATACGTTTGTTCTTTGTGGTTCTAAGTAAGTGATAATATTTCACCAATAAAATACACATAATCAATACTTTTATCCCATACACTTTCGACTTAATAACACATGCCCCCCCCCCCCCCAGTGGCACAATGATGTGTCCGCTGACTTACAACGAACGCTAGAAACTGGGTTTCGATATCCGTGGTGGACAGAGCACAGATAGCCCATTACGTAGCTTTGTGCTTAACTTCAAACAGATAAACAATCCTTCTGAAAACTTCATTAAATACTACTTATAGAAAAGCGAGACACAATAGCGAATAACTTATTCATGACACACGTCAACAAACACTATGTCACACTAAGTTTCCAATAATATTTGAATTAAACCACATGAAACTATATTTATGGATATTAACAAATGCAGTATCACATTAACTTGTTCATAAGATCTGGATTCAACCTCATGAAACTATATTTACGAATATTAACAAATGTAGTATCACATTAACTTGTTAATAAGATCTGAATTCAACCTCATGAAACTATATTTATGAATATTAACAAATGTAGTATCACATTAACTTGTTAATAAGATCTGGATTCAACCTCATGAAACTATATTTATGGATATTAACAAATGTAGTATCACATTGACTTGTTAATAAGATCTGGATTCGGCCTCTTGAAACTATTTCTACTTCGTGCTTAATTTTTAAACAAACCTGCCAATATATTCTACATAGTTACTGTAGCTAGTGCCAAGGGGTTTGTTCTCTAAGCATTTTCCTTAACAACTGATCTGATGCTACCTAATGATAGGATTTACATTTTCTGTGAAGCGACAATGTATGATCGGTCCAATAAAAACAAAAACAAAAGACATCAAAACGCTCTTCTACGAGATTATTCAAAATCCTGCCCTGACCACAGTGTACACTTTTCTTCTCAGTATGTTAAAGCACAAGCGAGATTACTCATTTAAAATAGCTCCCGATAGATCAGGGGTAAGTATGAGAAATTATAACGATAAACTCGAGTTTCGATACTCACGGTGGGCAGACCACATTTAGCACATTGTGTAGCTTTAGGCTTAACAACAAAGAAACAAACATTAATAATAATTTAAAAAATTCGAAAAGCAACAAAAGTTAACATTTAAGAGTTAAATCTAATATAAATTAGATATATTTCAATGGCTTTTAAAAATTTGCGAATAAATCATTTTGATTGTTTTTCGTTTATCTAATTTGTTTGAAATAAATTACTTCCTAAACACCAGTGAGTCTTGTGTCTATACGTTCGGTATTTAATAACGTATGTTAGAATAAACCACTCTAAGTCGTCCGTTAATTCTAAATGAAACAAGTTAAGCTTTGTTGAACTTACAGTTATTTAGATAATCTCTGGATTTAGTAGGAAAGATTGTATTGAAACAAAGTTATTTCTCGTGAGTCTGTGAGGATTTACAGAGATTACTTTAACGTCGCGTTTCTTTCTAGATCTTAACGATTATCAGTTTTATGTTTGTTTAAACAACATCTTTTGTATTATTTGTTTTGTATGTAAAGGCAAACATAACTAATTTATAATAGAAAGTAAAACCCATGTAATCTAGAATTAGTAATATCTAAACCCTAGACAATTTTTAACACATGTTTCTGTTATTTACCTATATTATAATAACAGTTTAGGAATTTCAAATAATAATACAGGTAGTAAACCTTCGAAGATTCCTTACGACACGATATAAAAGGTTAAACATTTATTTAAACATACAGTTTGTTTGTTTTTAATTATGCACAAAGCTACACAAGGGCTATCTGTGCTCTGCTCACCACGGGTATCGAAACCCGGTTTCTAGCGTTGTAAGTCCGCAGACATACCGCTGTGCCACTGGGGGGGCTTAAACATACAGAACATTTTAAGCTACTAAATCTGGCCATCACAACTAAGCAGCTGTAATTATATATATATAGGTATAAACTAAGTTTCATCACCAGATTTATTAACTTGTCATATGGCAGATTAAATACGGTTAGTATCATACTTATATTGAGTTTTTTTTTAAATCTAAGCTGTACAATGTGCCCACCGCAGGGATTGAACCAAGAATTTAATGTTATAACTTCTCTAACTTGCCACTAAGAAAAGCTAATTTTGCTTGTGGCAATATTAAACTTTGTATGATGTAGTTGTAGACTTTGTTTTAAATGTTTTAATTTTTATATTTTGTTCTCCTAGCATGATGTCTAGGCTTAACGTGCTGTCTCGAATCTTCGAGAAGTATGAAGAAAATACGCATTGTATAAAATAACTAGAGGGATTAAGTTTGTTGTTTTCGCAGAGTAGAAGCTGCTCTTCAGCTAACAAATCCTTTGATACAAAAAATAGATATAATTTGATGATAGAATCCTGATTTTATCTATATAACACTTAAACCTGGAAAATACGTTGTAACAACAAGTTCATATTAAATATCGTGCCTGTGAATAGAGGTTACATCTGATAGACAATGTATTTCCAATGCTGTGTAGGTGCTATTCATACAGATACATCTTTTCACTATCATACATTTTTATCATTTCCACTAAACCATTGTATTAGTTATTCCCTAATTATATATATATATATATGTCATTGATAATTCGAAAAAATCATGATAACATTCAGAAATAAGAATAAAAACTGATGTACTTAGTTATTTAAGGTATCCTCCTTTGTTAAATAGAAATAACATTGTTTAAGGTATCCTCTTTTGTTAACTAGTAATAACATTGCTTAAGGTATCCTCCTTTGTTAACTAGTAATAACATTGCTTAAGGTATCCTCCTTTGTTAACTAGTAATAACATTGCTTAAGGTACCCTCATTTGTTAACTAGTAATAACATTGCAAATATTGAAGTTGCTCAAGCAGTAAATATAACTATATTGAAATAAACAAAAGCTTAAAACAACAACGAAAAGTTGATAAAGCAGTAAATATAACTATTGAAATAAACAGAAGCTTAGAACAACAACGAAAAGTTGCTCAAGCAGTAAATATAACTATTGAAATAAACAAAAGGTTAGAACAACAACGAAAAGTTGCTCAAGCAGTAAATATAACTATTGAAATAAACAGAAGATTAGAACAACAACGAAAAGTTGCTCAAGCAGTAAATATAACTATATTGAAATAAACAAAAGGTTAGAACAACAACGAAAAGTTGCTCGAGCACTAAATATAACTATATTGAAATAAACAGAAGATTAGAACAACAACGAAAAAATAATATGATTCAATGAAAGAACTCAAGAGCATTGGGAGAATTTTTTTGTGCCTTTAATGTATCATTCATACTATAAAAACAAACCCAACAGTTTCACAGAAAACAGATTAAAATCTCTTGATCATTGGGCCGATAGACATAGAACATCTAATTACAGAAACTCTCCCCATAAAAATAAAAATCTCCTACATTTTATAATATTGTCTATTAATATTGCTTAATACAGTTAATATCTGATATATCATGTGCGTATATATATATTTCCTTGCCTTCGTTGTAGTTTTATATGATGACGGAATATATATATTCCAAATCTGTCAAACTATCTAATCATACTATTCATTCAGTCTATGAATTATTTAGATTTTCCTGCCAAGTCCAAAGTGTTACCCAAGAATTCTTATCTTGAGGCGTCTCTCTCTTTTTATCCTAGTGTATGTCTACTTGAGATGTCCTGCTTTGTGTCTAAGTGTCTCGAAACATCCACCTGCAACTTTCTGCTTCTTATATTAAGCGTCTGGTATTTTCTACCTGAGGCTTTCCCCATTTTGTCTAAATGTCTCAAATAGTCTAACTGAAACGTTCTGCTTCCTATATAAGTGAGTCTTAATGTATACGTGAGACGTTCTGCTTCCTGTCTAAGTGTGTCGTACTGTATAAATGAGACGTTCTGCTTCCTACCTAAATGTGTCGTGTTGTACAAATGAGACGTTCTTCTTCCTGTCTAAGCGTGCCGTGTTGTATAAGTGATACGTTCTGCTTCCTATCTGAGTGCGTAGTGTTCTATAAATGAGACGTTCTGCTTCCTATCTGAGCGTGTCAGTTGTATAAATGAGACTTCTGCTTCCTATCTAAGTGTATCGTGTTATATAAATGAGACTTCTGTTTTCTGCTTAATTGTGTCGTGTTGTAAATGAGACGTTCTGTTTCTTGTCTCGTATTGTCTACCTCATATTTCACTTTGGATTTTATGACTCAAATTATCAGGTTTCCAGTATCTTACAAACACTAAAAAAACTCCCTGCGGCTGAACAACATAAAAACGATAAAATTTATATAGTATGGAATATCCATGTTCACGTAGAGTCTAAAACTAGATGTTCGACACACGTTTCAGTGTTTCTCAAGCTCAATAAGTAATGTTTGTTTGTATTTTATAAGGAATCTTCTTTTTTTTCCACAAGTAGCCTTTGGGGATTTACTTTGCCTGGTAACAATACATGCAAGTTCTGTAACGAAAATTAAGCAGTTCTTATACGTGATGTTTTATTCACAACAAGAACTCCTTTGGTGGGGTGTGTCCCCTATCTTTAAGCCAGATGTTGCAAAGTAACTAGATAAAGGACATCGTATCATTCAGCGCAGTCAAGTGTGACAATAGGGTTAGAAACTAATTAACCCTGACAATGAAGAATGAGTAGATTTACAGCTCAGTCACATAATTACTGACCTCTAGTATAGTGTGCTGGCGTTAATTTTATATATATATTTCTATTTATAACTGTCACTATACGAATAAACCTAGACAAGTGAGAAAAAGATAAATATGGTCAGTTATTATTGTTATTTAAGTGCTGGAGTTTATGGATTTGTTTCTTGTACCTTCAAAAAAATGAAACTGGAAAACGATAAATTTAAAATCTCTATTATCATGTGAATTTGTTCACTTTGATTATTTTCTTACTTTGGAAACTAAGTGTGTATGAACAACCTAAATACCGTAACAAACATTACTTTCTCAAATACTCAAGTAAATTATATTAGCAATTAGCAAACTGAAATCAACATATATTCCTTCCACTTGTCGACAATTACAATAAACTGAAATCAAAATGTATTCCTTCCACTTGTCGACAATTACAGCAAACTGAAATCAAAATGTATTCCTTCCACTTGTCGACAATTACAGCAAACTGAAATCAACATGTATTCCTTCCACTTATCGACAATTACAGCAAACTGAAATCAAAATGTATTCCTTCCACTTGTCGACAATTACAGCAAACTGAAATCAAAATGTATTCCTTCCACTTGTCGACAATTACAGTAAACTGAAATCAAAATGTATTCCTTCCACTTGTCGACAATTACACTAAACTGAAATCAACATGTATTCCTTCCACTTATCGACAATTACAGCAAACTGAAATCAACATGTATTCCTTCCACTTGTCGACAATTACTTTAATATCGATTTCTGGAACCTTCTTTTTTTTTCTACATTTTATAAGATTTATCAACCAATAATACTTAGTTTCATTTTAAACCCCAGATATACTTGTTTCAATTGAATTAAAAGTGCAAGGTACTTGGGATGAACTCTTAGATGCCATGCTGATATTGGTCTAAACGGAAACAGTCCAATTCAATATATTGATCTTTAACAGTCTAACATATTTTTATGTATTTTATTAACAGAGAAATAATCTTGTTCACCAAATAATTTCAACACGACATGAAACACATTTTAAAGGTTGTTACCGACTGGTACTACACGGAAAAATAAAGTACAATAGATAAATCAATAGATAAACATATAAACAATGAATAAGCCTGGAGACCGTCTACCGAAACATTCTGAAACATTGATTTTACAATTTTAAATTAATCTATAAAATTGGACACTTAGATATATTTCATTTTGTTTATCATTCTAGACTCAGTAGCAGAGAACATTGCTTGAGGTTAGACAGTATTTTAGAGAAAATATTAGAACTATTTTCTAATTTATAAATTAATTCCAGCGAATGAAACCCCCCCCCAAAAAACTTTTATATTGAATTTAAACACACTTATCACATTTCTGGTGGGGCGTGTCAAACCTGTGATATTTTATTTACATCAAATGGTCTGACGCATGGAAATAACACACTTTCCCGTAACACCAACTTTTTTATTTACGTGAGTTTGATTCTTTTTTTGTTGTTACGCATGGTAAATACGAAAAGCGTATGTTAAAGGTAAGATTACATTTACGATAAGTTTCATATAGAAAAAAAAAGATATCAGGAAGTACGTTTACAAAACGAAAATGGTTTTCTGCATGTTTGATGTGATTCCTCAAGGAAAAATGGAAAAAAGTATCGATCAAGTTTTCTGTGTAAAAACACAATGTATTAGGTCGTCAAGAAATTAATGTCGCGTTTTGTAACACTTTCATTACCCCGCCCCCCC
>NW_013670925.1:30279-37800 GCF_000517525.1 Limulus polyphemus | reverse complement strand
GAAAAGCATCATCGATAAGAATGGAGACTATTTAATTTAATAATTTTTTTTGTTTTGACATATAAGTTGTTCGGGTTTTTTTTCATCTAAAATAAAGCGACATTAATATCATGACGACTTGATATATATAAATGTTTTTGTACACTGACACGTCACTGAAGAAAAAACACATAAAACCTAATCAAATGCAACATTTTAGAAACAGAACTTGAGAAATAACTGGAAATGATTTTTATTTAACAGGTTTTGGTACACCCTGTGCAATACTAAGTCCCACGACACAAATTTCCTTAACTCATCTATAAAAGCATAGATAATTAATTTTTACTTTTTTTTTATAATTTCACATAGGAAACTACATTTCTTTTCGTTCATCAAATCAATTTTATTGTTCAGGTGTTACAGATATAACACACACAAATATAGATGTATTGTACGAGTGAAGCTTTCCTTTGCTTTAATTTCCCCAATAAAATCTGCCTTTACTTGATGATCTTCCCCCGTTGGATCAGCGGTAAGTGTGTGGTCTTATACCGATAAAAATCGGGTTTCGATGCTTGCGTGAGCAGAGCGCAGAGATCCAATTATTCAGTTTTGCGTTTAAAAACAAAATAATTTAATTCATGTCTTTCGACGTTTGTCTCAGATATTGGATAATTTTTGTAAAACGTTTCATCCTTCTGAATGTATTATTATTTTTACTTTTTAGCTCTATTAATGTTTACTTATTTTTTACTTTTTAGCTCTATTAATGTTTACTTATTTTTTACTTTTTAGCTCTATTAATGTTTACTTATTTTTTACTTTTTAGCTCTATTAAAGTTTACTTATTTTTATCCTTTAATGCATTCAATTTGAAAATTGTTTGTTTTCATTATTATATGATTATGTTATTTCTTATAATACTTTTTTCTTCTTTTCAGTCAACCTCTAAGGCATTCATAATTGTTTTATCTTTATTTTCATTTTGTTGCTGTATCGTTGATTATTTTATTCTGGATACATGTATTTTTTCTTAGCTTATCTTTATATATTACTTAGGATAAAAGCCATCTATTTTATTAATGAAAACCTGTTTGTTTGTTTTTGAATTTCGCGCAAAGCTAAACGAGGGTTATCTGCGCTAGCCGTCCCTAGTTTTACAGTGTAAGACTAGAGGGAAGTCAACTCTTGGGTTACTCTTTTACCAACGAATAGTGGGATTGAGCGTCACATTATAACGCCCCCCACGGCTGAAAGGGTGAGCATGTTTGGTGAGACAGGGATGCGAGTGCCCTAACCACCTGGCCATGCCGGGCTAATGAAAAACATTATATTTGTAACAAGCTGTAGGAATCACAGTTAATCACCTTTATCGGTACAAATTTACCTGGTTGGAAAGATGATATACATATCCAGTTCTTAATTATTTGTCCTCTAACTTATTGAATGTGATGCTCCTGTAATATTTACTAATTTTTTTTTATAAAATCATTAAAGAAGAATTATTTTGTAAGCTTGTTTGTTTGTTTGTAATTAAGCACAAAGCTACACAATGGGTTATCTGGGCTCTTAACACCACGGGTATCGAAACCCGGATTCTAACGTCGTAAGTCCGCAGACCTACCGCTCCGCTGTGCCACTGGGAGGGATTTTGTAAGCTAGTTTTTAAACTTCTACTTGACAGTTTGCTTATTTTTAATCAATCAAGTTGTTCCTGTTTGTGAGATATTTTCGAATTATCTATAAATATAAGGACCTGTAAGTGCAGAAATACTTTAACAGACCCCTCAGGAGCCAGTGGGGGACAATTTTGTTGAAAATAAACAACAACTAACCAATCCGGTTTCTCTTAATTTGAAGCGAATTTTTTTGTAACTTTGTATTGACTTAAAAGAAGACATTTCCGCAATCTTTTAGCGTTGAGGATGATGTGATTTGAAGTGATAAGATGACTGAAATCGGTCAGCGCATCACGAACTTAATGGCCAAGCACAAGAAGCATGGAAGTCTCCGAATGAAATGCAGAGGTATTCAGGAACCTTTTAGAACCACCTTTGAAGATACTGTGCAGCAAGTCGAGTGTAGAACTACGCCTGTAGCTGCTTCCAAAGTGTTCCTGTCTGCTCATCCTACTATTGACTATCGTGATGCTTCGACCTTCTCTACCGAATCGCGGGTGAAATGGTTCGTATTTCAATTGAAAGTTAAACATAAAAAAGGTGATATCAGAAGCAAGAAAGGTTGGCAATTGCTTAATTAATGATGCTGAGAATGTGGCTTTATTGATATATACTGAATTTACTTCAAGCAGGCCAGTACTAACTAGCATGGAACGCTAGAAACTGGGTTTTTATACCCGTGGTGGGCAGAGCACAGATAGTCCATTGTGTAGCTTTGTGTTTAACTTCAAACAAACATTTTTTTTATAAATACAAAAACCGATAATTCCAGGTAGATTTAAAATTATATGTTTGAGTCACCGTTTCTTCTTCAAGCCAATAAACCAACTTAACATGTCCCTCAGTACGTTTAATCCAGAAACTCTGTGGTTATGGACGTATCTTTTTGAGACAACTTCGAGACAAGTTTTCGTTTGTTAACTGATTCATTTTTAAGTGAAACACAGCATCCTCAAGTCAGTAAGTCGGCAGACATGCCGCTGTGCCACTGGGGGGGGGGGGGGGCAAAAGTATTTGTACTTAATACTTCAGGCAACATTATTTAAGTTTCATATTGTTAGTTACATTTGAATAGTTTGAAACAATGAAACATCGAAGTTTACTCGAGACACTTGAACAGCTTGTGCTCGAGACACTTAAACAGCTTCTGCTCGAGACACTTGAACAGCTTCTGCTCGAGACACTTAAACAGCGTGTAGGTTTATGGAAATATCCTCTCCGTTTATCATTTTTTAGTTTAAAACGCGTTTGTTCTTTTTTTATTTTTTCATGAATTTATAAATACATTAATCAGTCTTATGCTCACGCGTCTTTCTTTGTTTTATTTTTACGATAATTTTTGATTTACAAGAAGACGTATATTATTTATTGCATTACTAGAAGTATAAGCAATTCTTTAGCGCTTTGCTTTCATGACAAAACACGAATCATCTACTTAAGATTCATGTCTTTGAAGCGTTAATAAAATAAAACCATGTGTTTTCCATCTACGATACGGTGACAGCGATGTTTTATGAAGTGCGAGGAATGATTATATTCTAACAAACTATATGAATTTTGAAAATAATCTAAAATTAAACTACTAACCAAGTTATTCAATTTCTGAGTGTAGAATAAAAACACTGATGCTTCTTCCAACCTTCTTGCATGTATAACTCTTGGAATTATAACTAGAATTACGTCAAATTTACCTAGCTTAAAACTCATAAACAAATAGTCCTTGGTTAGGGCGCTCAATTCGCAATCTGAGGGTCGAGGGCTCGTATCCCGTCCCACAAAACATGCTCGCCCTTTCAGCCGTGGGGGCGTTATAATGTTATGGTCGATCCCCCTATTCGTTGGTAAAAGATTAGCCAAAGAGTTGGCGGTGGGTAGTGATGACTAGCTGCCTTCCCTCTAGTCTTACACTGCTAAATTAGCGACGCTAGCGCAGATAGATCTCATGTAGCTTTGAGCGAATATTCAAAACAAACAAATATTACTTTAAAGCAATATCATGCCTATTTTTAAACATCTTGATCGTAATGTTAGATGTTATTACTTAAAGTAATGTAATGACTTTTAAACCTCTTGATCATAATGTTGGATGTAATCCCATACAGCAATGTAATGAATTTTTAAACCTCTTGATCACAGTGTTAGATATACTCCCTTACAGCAGTATGTTGACTTGATCATAATGTTAAATGTACTCCCTTACAGCAGTATGTTGACTTGATCATAATGTTAGATGTACTCCCTTAAAGCAGTATGTTGACTTGATCATAATGTTAAATGTACTCCCTTACAGCAGTATGTTGACTTGATCATAATGTTAAATGTACTCCCTTACAGCAGTATGTTGACTTGATCATAATGTTAAATGTACTCCCTTACAGCAGTATGTTGACTTGATCATAATGTTAAATGTACTCCCTTACAGCAGTATGTTGACTTGATCATAATGTTAGATGTACTCCCTTACAGCAGTATGTTGACTTGATCATAATGTTAGATGTACTCCCTTAAAGCAGTATGTTGACTTGATCACAGTGTTAGATATACTCCCTTACAGCAGTATGTTGACTTGATCATAATGTTAGATGTACTCCCTTACAGCAGTATGTTGACTTGATCACAGTGTTAGATATACTCCCTTACAGCAGTATGTTGACTTGATCATAATGTTAGATGTACTCCCTTACAGCAGTATGTTGACTTGATCATAATGTTAGATGTACTCCCTTAAAGCAGTATGTTGACTTGATCATAATGTTAAATGTACTCCCTTACAGCAGTATGTTGACTTGATCATAATGTTAAATGTACTCCCTTACAGCAGTATGTTGACTTTTTAAATCTCTTGATTGTAATGTTAGTTGTAATCCATTACAACAATTTAAATATTTGTTCATTTATCGAATTATAACATAGAATCGTCTTGTAAAATCATTAAACAAAACAAGATTCAGTTGACGATGAGGACATATTTCGATTGTCTTTATTTGTACGAATGTTAGATATTCCTGATGGAAATCGTCTTAATCATAATATGAAGTGTCGCTGATGTCTATTAAGCCAAAAACTTATAAATATATCTCAGGGTTGATTTATTTCTACTTTACTTATAAAAAACCGAATCCACAGTTAGAGTTATTACCACAATAATCTATAAACATAACTTAGATAGTGATTTGATTTTTACAACTGTGTTTTCTGTATGTTCATGCATATTAAAAGTTATCACATATAAATATATATGTGTTATTGATACAATAAAATATCGCTCTCCTCATGCTTGACATCGTGCTTGAACCCCAAGTACAATCAATAAATTGAATATCCTTCTAATTCCTTTGAATACACGTATATCCGTTCGAGCAGTTTTAATACTTAGTTTGAAATTTCAAGAAAAAATAAACACAAGAAGTCACCAGGTGAAGCTATCAGACAGATAATCTTTCACGTACTTATCCGTCTACCAAGATAAATGTATTCATGTCAGAAACATGTTCATTTTTATAAAATGAAATTACTAGCTTTCTAGTTGATTTCCTTTCCAACGCTTGAGCTTTATATGCAAGCAATGTAGAAATAGTAAAAGGTTTTTCTTGTTACTGTAATCTCGAACCAGCGATGGTTAAAAACAAAAACTCTGTAAGAATTATGTTTGGGTTACTGGATTTCTAATATTCTAGCATAACACTCTTTTATTAATATTAATTTATTAAAGGTACTAATATTATTTTTCAAGATTAGACATGAAAGTGTCGGACCTACTTTCCTAGTCTTTTTACTGATATCTTGTTCCAAAACTGTGTTTTTCGTTGGAATGATTTTAAATGTGGTTTAATAATAATTATATCTGCATTACTACTGTGTATCGAATAATTCTTGCATGAACACAAATACTGTAAACTTTTAATGCGTTTATATATTTTGTTTAGTGAAACTCTAGTTAAATGTTTCAATAGATAGTTACAGTGTCCGAGTAGCTCCTAATTCAATATATATATACGTAATTTACTGATATCATACGTGCACGCACATCCATCCATATATAACTAAGTGGCATACATATTCATCTAAAACAGTTATAAAATTGTCTACGAAATACATGAACCTTTCTAGAATCGAAGAGCTAAAAATAGAAAATATAAATAAAGGAAAATTATCTCACAGTTCAGGGTATTAGAAATACAAGACCGAAGAAATATCAAGAGGTATTTGACAGTGATTCTTCTGAAACAACAAGATGCATATATTGGGAAGTGTTCATGTGCTGCATATTATTTTGTGATTCCGTATACGGTGTTGTTCGTGAATTAATCACTGTACGGATACTGAAATATCAAACTTCCATTACGATGCTTGTTTTGCGTTTAAGGTCAAAGCTACACAAGGACTATCAGCGCTGTGCCTAACATGAGTATCTAACCCTAATTTTTAGCATATAAGCTCTCAAGCTTCGCAATTAGCCACTGGGTGGGGTACTTTGTTCTTCATCGGGATTCGGTCCATGTTTTGGACCAGGGATGTTCAGGTTCATCGTTGACCTCTTCCTCCCTCTAAGGAATTGTTATTTTATTTGCACTGTTACTGAATCCTGAATAATAACCTTGTTACGTTTTTGCATTACTCACAGTATGTTAAATTTTGTCCACTGTCTTTTGCACCCCAGTGGCACAGCGGTATGTCTGCGGAGTTACTACGCTAGAATCCGGGTTTCGATACCCGTGGTGGGCAGAGCACAGATAGCCCATTTTGTAGCTCTGTGCATAATTACAAACAAATAAACCACTGTCTCTTCTTCTTCTTCATCGGGATTCAGTCCAAGTTTTGGACCAGAGAGGTTCAGGTTCAACGTTGACCTCTTCCTCACTCTAAGGAAATGTTATTTTGTTTGCACTGTTACTGAATCCTAAGTAATAACCCTTGTTACGTTTTTGCAGTACTCACAATATGTTAAGTTTTGTCCATTGCCTTTTCTTCTTCATCGGGATTCGGTCCATGTTTTTTTACCAGAGGGTCGGGTTCAGCATAGACAAAAAGTTTATTAAAACTGAGAAGAAAGGGAGGAAGAAGAATTTCGCTCAAATCTACTCGAGGTCTATCTGCGCTACCCGTCCCTACTTTAACCCTGCGCTAGTACCCTAACTGTATGGAATAACATTCGTACCATGGGATTTCGCCACACCCAACACCAAAATAATAAAAGTGTGCATTTAAAGTAAAAATATCCTGATTCCATAGAATATTGATCATATTTTATGTTTTGGTAATGTTAATAAAGGGATAATGGAATATATCAAATATTGATGCTTGATTTAACTTTATCTACAAAAAATACACGATAAAAAAAGTAAAATTATTACGTTTCATCTAAGCAGCTTCCTATGACTTATTTTGAACTAAAAACATCATTTGTTGACCAATATCAATGAAAATGCCTTAAACTTAACCTAACTTAACTGCTTACTCAGAATCTTCTGTATCTGATACCGTTGTTTGATACTGAAGGTACCGGATATAAACTTATCTGTGATCTGATTGTATTCACGTGTTCTCATCTGCTTGTGAGATTGTTCGAAACATTTTTGTGAAGGAAAAACAAGCCAAGGTACGAACGTAGGGTTAGCAGTGACAGACTAGAAGGAGGGCAGCTAGTTAACACACACACCAGTAGGGTTAGCAGTGACAGACTAGAGGGAGGGCAGCTAGTTAACACACACACCAGTAGGGTTAGCAGTGACAGACTAAAGGGAGGGCAGCTAGTTAACACACACACACCAGTAGGGTTAGCAGTGACAGACTAGAGGGAGGGCAGCTAGTTAACACACACACACCAGTAGGGGTAGCAGTGACAGACTAGAGGGAGGGC
>NW_013670925.1:15639-29433 GCF_000517525.1 Limulus polyphemus | reverse complement strand
CAGTGACAGACTAGAGGAGGGCAACTAGTTAACACACACACCAGTAGGATTAGCAGTGACAGACTAGAGGGAGGGCAGCTAGTTAACACACACACACACCACCCACTGCCAGCTCTTGGGCTAATTTGTTACCAACGAATATTAGGATTGACAGTCACATTATATCAGGGCTACACAAGGGATCATCTGTGTTATGACGACCACAGGTAACGAAACCCCGTATTTAGCATCATAAAGTAAAGAAATGAATGAAAAGCTAATCGAGATCGAGAGATGCAATTTAACTGCATATTAAGAATCGTTAAAACAAAACACTGAGTATAAAAATACAAAAATCCCCAATTAAAAGTCGCACAAAACGCCCACTTATAGTTAGAAAGTTGTCATTTATTTCAAGTAAAAGAATCCTTAATTTTTACATCATTATGTGATTCGTGAATCTAAAACATTACAGAAAAATGTCAAATTAAACGATAGTTTTAAATAGAAAGTTGTTTCTTTAATTAGAATCACCCAAATAATATCAATTGTACAAAACACTTTACTTCTGCAATCAAACATGCTCGACCTTTTAGCCGTGGGGCCACAACATTTTTTTGTCAAGGGAACTTTACATTTTGTAGGAGGTCTATATTTTTATTAATTGTTCTTTCTATTTAACAGAATACAGTGATCTTTCTAAAATCATGTTTTTGTTCTTTGCTCATAACACGTTCTTTACGAATTAAAACTGTTAATTGTCAGAATATTTGTACATCTGGTACTGGTAAAGAAATGTTTGTAGTTCAGCACCAATACACCTATTGAATAATATTCTTGAAAACATGAAGATACTTGAATCTCACCAAAACCAAAACACTAGGTTTATCAATCCCACCTCAACCATGACACTAGGTTTATCAATCCCACTCAGCCCATGATATTCAGTTGAACTGAGTGGCTTTAATAGATGCCATCATACCCTGATGAAAACCTCAGCTTGCAGCAAGCTCATCAGTCTTTTAGATCGTTTCATCAAGACTTGAGGAAGACTTGCGCCGGATGATAGATTTCTGTTTGTAATTTATATTTGTGAGGATATAACTAAGACTATCTACCTCCATCCCTAATTTTGAACCACTGACGAGAGTGAAGGCGACCAGTTAGCAGCAATATCACCCATCATTCACACTAAGGAATTGATTTTCACTCTTTTAACGCAACTGAAAATGCGGGCATATTTTGTGGTATCGCACGGATTCGAACCCGGCTCACGAGCCCTGAAATCTAGAGCTCTACCAGACGTGTAACCCTTCGCCTACCAAGCATAACAGTTGTTCTTCAGATATGGATGAAATAACAAACGGGTGTGTCGTTTTATCCACTTCTACTGGAATGAGATGAAAACTATTATTTAAAAAAATTAACTTAACTTGGGGTTAAATTTTTAATCTTACTCTATCGACACTCTGTATGTACAATTCACCAACACTTTCATCCTGTTACAAATCATATATTTTCATCAGTTGTCTCCTTCCAGGTTTCAATGTGCAGAACGAAAGAGGTTTCTGCACAAAAGAAAATAACACACATTTCAAATTATAACTTTTTTGGTATTTTTAGGTAGAAAAATCTGCTAATATCCCTAAAAGTATTAGATAGATGGATCCGCTAATAACTGCAGATTCGTTCTGAAAATAAGGAGGGTGATTCTGATCAGATAACTTAACTGAATTTTTACCAACTTACTTCAGTCTCATTATTTTACACAAACTAGTAAATGAAAACATTCTTTATTATAACAAACAAACAGAAAATGCAGCGAACATACTTTCGCGCACGTAAAGACAGTCGCTTCTGTCAGGCTGTGCTTAGTCCCACAGCTTTCTCTTTCTCTCTCGGGATAGACTTCCGTCAAACTAAACACGATGATCTTAAAAGTAAATCTTCACTCTAGATCCTCGTAGGAATTGAGCTAAGAAAGCACATCGGAATTCAACAGAAAAACTCGCTTTTTTGTCTAGTCGACAGTGTCACCTCGTGACCTTTGTTTTCTCACAGCATTAGTTGAATGTTGAATTTATTCAACTTCATTCTTGGCCAGCAAAGAATATCATAGTTCCAATCCTTTTAAACCAGATGCTAAGTATTATTGCAATATACTCTCAGACAGAACAGACATCTACTATAAAGAAAGACAAAGAAACAAAGCTACTAAATCAAGGTAATCTTAACAACTTTCTGGACCCTGTGTAGCCATCATTACAGAACGAAAACTAAATAATTTAAAACATTTAAAAAAGCATTTCTATATACTAAAGCAGATAGAAACATATGGCATGTCTGAATTTCACACCTTGTGTTTGTTTGATACGTCATAATAACGAGATTTATAAATAAATTTTAAACTGTCATTTTACTTTTCTTTTATGAATAACGTGTTACGAAAAGCGTTAAGTTTATTAAATACAACGATGATATAAAAATAAAGAAGC
Organism: Limulus polyphemus; assembly: GCF_000517525.1. Taxonomy (NCBI): domain Eukaryota; kingdom Metazoa; phylum Arthropoda; class Merostomata; order Xiphosura; family Limulidae; genus Limulus; species Limulus polyphemus. The sequence goes on along the minus strand of NW_013670925.1, from coordinate 26,959 downwards.
CAGAAAGTAAATTTGCAAGAATAAGTTACTTACTAGTAAACGCATTTTAACATTATGTGATAAATCTTGCAAAATAGGATTGGTTGTTCAAAACATTTGTAATTAGAATAGCTTCGGGGTGAACACGCGCGTTAAAATCAACATTATCTGCAGAACTTAGACTAAGAAAAGAAATAAAATAACCAAGTTCACAATAATGATTTTTCAAAGCCTGTGTAAAGTTTGTAAAAATGTCCACACACATACACACATTATATATCATTTTTATGTGTATTCGAGTTGAGCAGCGGCCAAAAGGCGTCAAGTACTGTCTGAATTGTCACAATAGATAAATACACATACATATATATACATATATATATATACAAGTTCTGAATAAAGAGTGTGTCGAAACGCTAAGTACACAAACATATGAGTTGCTTTCCATTTTGATGACAATAAAAACTGACTCTCATTTTGTTGAAACCAGACATTTGCGACAGCTTTCTCCATCCTGGCTTTAGTGCGTGCCTGGTTGAATTACTGAACCACAAACAATGGACATTTATAGAGGTTTGTTTGTATAATTAAGCACAAAGCTACACAATGGACAATCTGTGCTGGCCCACCACGGGTATCGAAACCCGGATTCTAGCGTTGTAAATCCGCAGACATACCGCTGTGCCACTGGAGGGCCCATTTATAGAGGAAGCACCTGTTTAGATTATAAAATGAGTTATAATAATATGATTTGTATAGGATTTATCTACAAAACCTGTCTGTCAGCGAAAATGTTTTTCTCTGAAAAACATTTTATAATATATGTCACATTTGTTTTCATATCATTTTATAACATCTATGCACGCACACAAATGTCCCTATGTTCTTCACAATACTATTATAATTGTTTTTTAATGAAATACAGTCGTACTTTGCCCGATATGCTTAAATTAATCATACGTACAGACAGTGACACTGATTGAAATGTAGGACTTATATGCTTCATATATAGATTATCTAAATACATAGATATTAACACTATATAAGAAAAAATACTGAGATCGCGCACATAAAACCTCTCGAGAACACTTTCTTCTTTGTTTTTATTTTGGTCAGAACTTCGTTTCGCCATATGTGACAGATAATTACAATTGAGGCAAAAAACGTTCTGCCTGGTCTTGTACATTAGACTTTTGGATCATTCCGTAAACTTCTAGAGCAGAGGTCAATAACGTTGCTTATCAGTGACCGTGGTTCATGCGCTTTTCTTTTCGCCCCAGGCTGTCCAAATTATATGGATAACGCTATGTACTTGAAGAGAAGAAAGTAAAAAAAAAAGTGACGACAGCCCGTGAAATTCTTTGCTCATTACCAGCACTTTAATTAGTCTCTAATTATTTCTGTTGTAACTTTTGATCTTTTTTTTTATTTATTTCATAGCTCAAATTTAAGAATTTAAGCCTACTAGGCATGTTTGTTTTTTATATTTTATCATCAGCACGTGTCCATTTTGTTTCGTGTTCCATTCGTTGTTCTAAGCGTGACTTGAGCTGATTAGTTTAGGTTTTCTCATGTAATCAGTTTGAAGAAAGAACACATTAAAACATGACTAGGAAATATGTTTTGGTAAGAACACTTTAATGATGAAACCATTAAGGGCCGCTTCACATGTCAGTTTCAGCTTTCAGCACAACATAAGATCGGAGTGTGTACCAGCACTGTCAACGACCTTATCCGCTGACAAGCCTTAGAAGTGATGACAAATGTGATGTCAAGGACGTCACATTAACATTTTTCTTTGTCGGTTTTAATTAGACGCCTCTATAGAAGGAGATTTCCTTATAAACAAGTTCATAAAGATGTCAGGAAGCGGGATGATTTTCTTTAATTGCACCTTTTATTAATAATTTAAAGAATCACTGGCTAGCTTTCTCGACTAGTAAACTAGTAACTATCTTTCCCCCTCTGAACAAAAAAAAACATCGAAACGTATAAAGAAAATTTATTTTATGGATTTTCGGACATCGTTGAATGGCATTTAGTCTAACAACGATCGTGTAGTTACATTATAGCTTCTATTAGTTACGTAAGTTTAAACAAGCGTTGGGTGTTTAAAAAGGCTTAATGACGTGTGTACTTTCTGCGATCGTGTAGTTACATTATAGCTTCTATTAGTTACGTAAGTTTAAGCAAGCGTTGGGTGTTTAAAAAGGCTTAATGACGTGTGTACTTTCTGCGATCGTGTAGTTACATTATAGCTTCTATTAGTTACGTAAGTTTAAGCAAGCGTTGGGTGTTTAAAAAGGCTTAATGACGTGTGTACTTTCTGCGATCGTGTAGTTACATTATAGCTTCTATTAGTTACGTAAGTTTAAGCAAGCGTTGGGTGTTTAAAAAGGCTTAATGACGTGTGTACTTTCTGCGAAGATTTACAAGCTTTTATTAAAATATCGATATGTTCTACATAAACTGTAAAATCTTATAAAAACTCCAGATTATTATTTTACGTTCTCTGACTTTCCCCATATAAACTATTCACTGTTCTGATCATTGTTTGTAAATATAAAGATGAAATTACGCTTACTGAAGCCCCTCCCATGCCGGGGATACAATCAATCCTTTCACTAATAATGGTTTCCTTGGACAAATATTGTTTGACAAGGGGCGAGAAGGCAAAATTACTTAAGAAAAAAACCAAATTCTTAATCAGCACAGAGAATTATATCTTTCTGAATTATCTGTCACATGTTTTGTTTATTTCCCTTAACATTAAACATTAGAAACTAATAAGCTGATTCATATACGAGATATGTAATTATTTCAGTGCTTTGAGCGTATGATAACCTCTGATAAGAAATATTCACTGTTAGAAGTCTGTTAATACTCGAATACTTCAAAGATTCGGTTGACAAGAAATAAATGAAAGGCATAAGTGACGAATCGAAGAAAGGAAATCAGCTAAATTAATGGGTGACATAAGACACTACAAGGTAGACTTATTCAAGTTTTGAATAATCGTCCTTTGAAGAGCTGACACAGGGTTCACACTAGTCAATGTATAAAACTCTATTAAAAGTTTTAAAAGGTGTGTGAAACTAAAGATGAGTTACAAAACCTAAACTTTGGACAAACTTCCCCTAGAAAGCAGGAACAAGGCTCACACTAGTGAAGGTATATAATTCTATGAAAAAGTTTTAAAAGGTGTGTGAAACTAAAGATGAGCTACAAAACTCAAACCGTTGTATAGGACAGTATTTCATGTGATCTCAGAAATTTGACCTATCAACATTCAGCAAACTACATAATACATATATATAACTATGTATAGAACATCTCGTAGTGGTGTCAAGTTATAACGTGACGTTTCCACAGAAGTAGAAGCGAGTCAGGCATTAGGTAAAGTGGCAGGAAACTTCCAAATCAAAACCTTAAACCACGAGCCCTGTTATCTCCATTGAAATATTGGTCGTAGAAGTTGAAGCAAAAATTCTAGGACCAATGTTTGATTCACGAAGCACGTATATGATGTCCACTTAGCTCACTTCTTAGCAAGCACATTACACTCACGTCACAGAAACATATCTACTTACAATAAAACGCTACCGGAAAATAAAGTACATCACATTCACAAAACAGGTTAAGGCAAGCAACTGTCCTAACATACGTCTAGCTATATCAAAAGTTAAATGTAGACAGATTATCCTAAACATCAGATAAAATAGGAAATATTACTAATACCCTTCCATTTACTATTTTTATTTATTTTCATTTTTTCTCACAATATTAGATACGTAGATATAAAAAATAGAAGAGCGAGAGAAAACAGTCGTATTTTAACATATATGTTGAATATGTTCTGTTAGAATGATTTTCTAACCTTATCACGTTTTCGAAGCCCATGTTGTATCTGAAGAACATCTCTGTAATATCCTTGCAGCGTAGTTTTTAATGTAAAAGGCTCCGTCATAAAGGTGTTATGTCTAAAGCACGCCATGTCTCCCTGCTTGCTTTTCATAATCCGCGTAGTTATGAGGACGGCGGTTTATCTGTGCCAATTTCAACAATCCAATCGCACATAAATTTATAGGTGCTGCATCTAGTGACTTAGCGAGAATGCCATCCTATGGAACAGCATGAATACCTGTTTCATTATCCAGCTGCTTGAGGTACGCGAGGACTGAATGGATATGTAGTGAAAGCAACTGATGTTCAAGTGACTTATATCATATTTTCATATGGAGATCCTTCTCTATTATATTGTGTACTCTTGATTGGGACACGTGGACGGCTTTTATCACAGATCATTGTGTTCATGGACTATCCCCTTTGCTTGTAATTCTCTTTCTGAATGGTCCTGGTGCACCAAGTTGATCCATATACTCATGTTGGAAATTATACATTCCCGATCAAGTGGTATAGATATTTTTCGTTGGAAAGAATTGTTACACATTCTTTTCAAAAGTGATCAATTTTCAGTGACATCATACCCACTAAGTTACGTGCAACAGTGTCAAAATGTAGTCTTGCTACACAATGTTCTACCTTGACTTTGTATCAGCTCTGGTTGACACGTCACTTGTTGATAGGTATTTTGAAAATCATTTTAAAATAACGTATTCAACCTACTGTATAATTAGACTGTGCTTGAAAAAGAATGAGTAGTAATTGTATTAGCTTTTTTTACGTTTTCATAGCTGTTCTATAGGTTTCATATTAGACACATAAACATAAATATAATGCCCTTTTTATGTGCGCATTGTTTTTTTAAAACTTTGACATTATGTAAACTTTTGCAGTAGATACATATATATTATTGTTAAATTCAGATATATATACATATTGATAGAGATAAGATAACTACTGATTAAAAGAACAGATCTTCCGACGCATCTGAATACCTCTTTCCATAAGCAGCCATATTGTCGATCGAAGAAAATTTTGTTTATTGTAATTTCTTTCTATGCTTAGCAGTTTGGCCATAATGTGATCAATGTATTTGTGGCAATGATGTATGGCAATGTATTTGTGGCAATGATGTATGGATCAGTCTTCAGCACTGGTACTCGATCCCAGGCCACAGTTTCATATTCTTGTCATATCCTCTATGGCATATTCAATGGAAGGGAAGCTAGAAGACTGGTCAACAAATGTGTCAAATGACTAGTGAAGATGATGACCAGCTGGTAGTTACTGCTGTACAGAAAGCTACTGGGTATTTGTTTATTTAATAAATTGATTGTCTTCACTCTGTTTATTTCTTAGCTTGAACTCAGTTAGTAGTTAAATTTAGATTTTCATTGTAATTTATCCTGACATTCCTCTCATTATGAAGTGAAGTTATATAACACTCTTTGTAGAAATCAGTTTAACCTGAAAATACCACAGAGTAGGCAGGCATTTATTAAGAAGTTTCTTTGTTAATGTGTATATTTCTATGATTTGCACTCTTTAATTAAAAAAGTTTAAAGGAATACTTCTTATTCAAACAATGACATTTTCAGCCAGTAGGAGTTCTCTGGACCAAGAGGAAGAGGTTACTGCTGGAGGAAGACGGTTCTGTGAGAGAAAGATGTCGAATCTATGCAAAGTCCTCTCCTGGATATAAGACTTTAATCAATACTGTGAATAATTTATAATGGCATTAATAAAGTAAATTAGCAATAATTTAATTATACCATGTTTATCTGGTACGTGTATAAAAATAGCTTATTTTTTATCAGCTGTTAATAATAATCGGTCAAAAAACATTTTTCCACACAAACACATATAAATTATTGTTTGTTTGTTGTTAAGCACAAAGCTATACAATAGAATATTTGTATACTGGCCACTGCGGGTACTCAGACTTGCCACTGAGCCACTGGGAAGGGGGCACATAAGTAATTTAGCATTATTTTTAATTTATAAAAAGGTGTGTGAAGGGAAGGTAATTTGCTTTATATAGTACCTGAGGAACTTACCACCCCTTATCTCTACATAACTGACTATTGTTATACAGATAATTCTGATGAAATTAATTTTTGTTATTCTTATTACGAAATTAGCACAAACGTAACGATGACAAAAAGTATCTGATGTGTAGAAACTGAGTAATTTTAACTTTTAACTGAACTATAGGAACTAACGGCGATGGGTAATAAAACTTCGTGTTTTATGATATTCAACGCTTATAGCACGTATGAAAATAACAAATTCTTCTATCGCATGATAGAGATAAGTTTAATTTTTTTTCTAATCGTGGATTTCTTAAAAACCCAACTTTATAGCTCTGTTTGTAGTGAGCCCTAGACATTGACACGCGATAGTTTTTAACCATAGATCTGACAGAAGAGGTATAAGCTAGTAAAGGAATACAGCACACTAAGTTCCTCTGAGTGACTTAGACCTTGAATCCTTACCTGTACCTTGAATCCTGACTTAGACCTTAAATCCTGACCTTAGATCTTGAACCCTGACTTAGACCTTGAACCCTGACCTTAGACCTTGAACCCTGACTTAGACCTTAAATCCTGACCTTAGATCTTGAACCCTGACTTAGACCTTGAATCCTGACTTAGACCTTGAACCCTGACTTAGACCTTGAATCCTGACTTAGACCTTGAACCCTGACTTAGACCTTGAATCCTGACTTAGACCTTGAACCCTGACTTAGACCTTAAATCCTGACTTAGACCTTTCCAAAATTATCTTACATGTGCAGTAAAGAATATCACAATTATCAGCTGTGATTTATGCTTGAAGATGGTTCGTTTACAAATTCCTGAAATAGGGTTACCACGTTTCCGAACAGAAAAACTGAGAAAATCCTTTTTCCATATTGAGTAACACTGTAACAACTATGGTGCACTTTAGGTTACAGTAACCCACATTTTACCGTTTGTTAAGTAACATGATGTTGAACGTTCCCTCTTAATTCTTGCCCCCAATAGCTCAGCGGTAAGTCAGTGAGATTATAATGTTAAAAATTGGGTTTCAATACCCGTGTTGGGCTGAACCTATTGGGTAGCTTTGTGCTTTAAAATAAATCAATCAATCTTATTTCTTATTACTTCCATAAAGGAGCGGTAATAAATTAGATTAATCCAACTTTCTATGTCTTGGTCAAAACCTTCCTAAGCTTTATTTCAGCGACTCACTCAGCAGGATCGAATGGAATGCTTGAATTCAGAACATTTGTTACCAATAAGTCTTTATACCGTGCTCGATCTTCAAACAGCTTTACACATAGTGATTAGTGAGGTCAAACATACTTCGTAGCTTTAAAAGATATGTTAAAAATTCCTATGAAAACCTTAGATGGACCGGCATGTTATAGTGATTAGGCTGGGAATCTACGAGTTTATGGTTGTGTGCTCTGCTCTGGAGCACAACAAAAGTTGGCGGTTGGTGCTGTTGACTAGAGACCTCTCATCGAGTCTATCAATTCAAAATTAAAAGTGGCTGTGCAGATTTGTGGAAATATCTGAAAGAAATAAATGCAATCCTATTGTGACCGTTGTACGATAAATGTTAGTCGTGTGAAGCACAAAGCAACATTTTGAAAGTTGACTTTTGTACGCTGTGATAACACGGAATATCTTTTTTAACCAATCTTTTTTTAATTGAAAAAAGTTCATATTTTTTAGCTTGGTAGTCATAGAAGTGGAAAAGTACAAAATATTTAATTTATAAATTAGTTTTAGAATCTATTTAAAATAAACTTTTAAATGTTTGTTTACTGTTAAGCACAAAACTACACAATGGGCTAACAGTGCTGTGCCCGCAGCGGATATCCAAGCCCTTTTTTAAAGTAAATAGCCTTTGGCTTCCTATAAACTTATAACAGTCTCTCCGAATTACTATCCTCATGTGTGCTAAAACCTATATAGCTGGATTGGAAGCGCTATAACGTGAATTACATGGGACATTCTATTAAGATATATTAGTTCTACATGGTAACCATTCTAACTGGTTACTTTAACATACTATAAATTTATAAGGCGTTATAGAATTTCTACTATTTTGGGTTTTAATAATTATGTTATGTTTTTATATGTGGTAATACCTTATTTAACAGTTGAGTGTTGCACATTTTGTTAGTAGTTTGTAGTTTCTTTTCAAAAACTATATTTTTTGAATAACTAGAATGATTTCATTTGATTTTGTTTGTTGTTATGCACAAAGCTACAAAAGAAGCTTTCGATGTTGGACCCACTACGGGTGTCGAAACCCGATGTTTAATGTTATAAGCCTTCAGACTTACCGCTTAGCCACTAGGGGGCTCCAAGAAAAATTCGCTAACACCTAAAGTAAAAACAGTGAAAAACTCAATCCTAACGAAATGTTGATTTTACGAGTACTGCCTAGAGAAAAGTATTAGATAGCAATATTAATATTTCACTGGTTCCTAAAGGGCTTAAATAAATAACTGTAAGTCTGTGATAAACTTTGGTCTTTATAGCTATCAGATATTTTGGTGATCATACTTACAGTGACATGATTTATAAAGGGAAATTTACAGGAAAACAAAACATTATAATATTTCAATTTTAAAAGTGCCTTACCTTTTGCAGTAAGAAAAATTATTTTTTAAAAAATAACATGTCTGCTGCGTTTTCGGCGTATGCAGAGCATGTGATAAGGAACTAATTGGATGTTTTAGCACTACATAAATCCATTCAGTTGCCTAGGTGCTATTAAAAATACCCATTTTACTGCCCAGCACGTCTCCTAATTATCTGACACATAAAATATACTTTGTATTTTACTTTACACCTTATTACGCTGTGACAGCTTTCATGAATGTTATTAATATTCTCTAGTATTTATCTGACTAGAGAAAAATGTTGCCCGGTGTATAGTTGTTCATTTCATGATTGTGTGAACTAATACAATAACAGTTGTGTAAAAGATGTATAAACAATAATCGCCCACAGATTTTGCTAGGAACACGTGGCGAATATCATACGATATAAATATTGTTATTTATTTTACACACAAATATCCAGTTTTCCAGGGAATCGTTCTAAAGGGTATCTTATTCTTAACTTATGTAAGAGGCAATACTATTTGACAATATTTGTTATTTATTTTACACACAAATATCCAGTTTTCCAGGGAATCGTTCTAAAGGGTATCTTATTCTTAACTTATGTAAGAGGCAATAATATTTGACAATATTTGGTATTTATTTTACACACAAATATCCAGTTTTCCAGGGAATCGTTCTAAAGGGTATCTTATTCTTAACTTATGTAAGAGGCAATACTATTTGACAATATTTGTTATTTATTTTACACACAAATATCCAGTTTTCCAGGGAATCGTTCTAAAGGGTATCTTATTCTTAACTTATGTAAGAGGCAATAATATTTGACAATTGTTCTGGTTAGTATTATTCTAAAGGGTATCTTATTCTCCACTTATGTAAGAGGCAATACTATTTGACAATTGTTCTGGTTAGTATTAGAAAGGAACTGGAGCGTTTTGCAAGCTAAAACCAATGTCATCAATCATTACTTATTTTTCCCTTTTAAACCATTGCAAGAAATTGGGTGAGTAAAGAGCCCCCAACCTCCACACGTGTTCCTAGTTAGCTTCAAGTCGATAATGTTTAGGTCCAGTTAATGCTCAGCGAAAGGGAACAAAAAATCTCTTGACGTCTCAACTTGTCTTCCAGCTGAATTCAGCTGTGTTGAGACACTTATGAATGAGACATCTGTCACCCTCCCTAAACCACACCACTACTTTTGAAAGACCGCAGTCTTGTACCATACGTTTCAGTACTGGTTTTAGGCAAAACACAAAGATTACATACATTACTGTATTGGAGTCATTAGTATGTATTTTAGCAAAGCAAAGCGTTTAATGAAACAAATAGCTCAACTAAAGGCTAACATAGTACATTATTTAGATGAATATATCTAATAGAAGACATAACTAGTCTGTGCCAGAATGAGTCTTCGAATATGACTGTGTACATTTGGTTTCATGGATCTCAAGAAGGGCATTTGTAAACCATAAATAAAGCATCAACCACAAATATAAAAGAAATCAAACACGCTTTTCAGACACTCAGCGACAGCTTCTATTATTGATTTTGAGTAGTGCGAATGAATGTGAGTATTTGATTCAATACGAAATACTCTTACGGATGACCGAATATGAAAATGTATGGTTGAGACGTACAAATAAATATTTCCTGGAAAACAAACAAAAGACAATAAATAAAGGTGAATATATATACAACTACCAGAGCATAATAAGCCACCGATCGTAAGTAGATTCGTGATACCTTTATTAGGTTACCATTCAGCATAAACAGCCACACAATAATGAACGGTAGTGGTCGGGCGCCAGTAAAATGATTCGCTTATACCGACGATTGCACGACGTGATCTATTTTTACAACGAACTGATATTGATAGACTAGCACACAAACCACTGGTTTTTTGATATTGATAGACTAGCACACAAACCACTGGTTTTTTGATATTGATAGACTAGCACACAAACTACTGGTTCTTTGATATTGATAGACTAGCACACAAACAACTGGTTCTTTGATATCGATAGACTAGCACACAAACAACTGGTTCTTTGATATCGATAGACTAGCACACAAACCACTGGTTCTTTGATATCGATATCGATATCAAAGAACCAGTGGTTTGTGTGCTAGTCTATCGATATCAAAGAACCAGTTGTTTGTGGGCTAGTCTATCAATATCAAAGAACCAGTAGTTTGTGTGCTAGTCTATCAGTATCAAAGAACCAGTTGTTTGTGTGCTAGTCTCAAAGAACCAGTTGTTTGTGTGCTAGTCTATATCGATAGACTAGCACACAAACCACAAGTTCTTTCTTGTTTTCTTTGATATCGATAGACTAGCACACAAACCACTGGTTCTTTGATACTGATAGACTAGCACACAAACAACTGGTTGTTTGATATTTATAGACTAGCACACAAACAACTGGTTCTTTGATATCGATAGACTAGCACACAAACAACTGGTTCTGTGAAATCGATAGACTAGCACACAAACAACTGGTTCTTTGATATCGATAGACTAGCATACAAACCACTGGTTCTTTGATATTTATAGACTAGCACACAAACAACTGGTTCTTTGATATCGATAGACTAGCACACAAACAACTGGTTCTGTGAAATCGATAGACTAGCACACAAACAACTGGTTCTTTGATATCGATAGACTAGCATACAAACAACTGGTTCTGTGAAATCGATAGACTAGCACACAAACAACTGGTTCTTTGATATCGATAGACTAGCACACAAACAACTGGTTCTGTGAAATCGATAGACTAGCACACAAACAACTGGTTCTTTGATATCGAT
>NW_013670925.1:1771-15031 GCF_000517525.1 Limulus polyphemus | reverse complement strand
ACAAACAACTGGTTCTTTGATATTTATAGACTAGCACACAAACAACTGGTTCTTTGATATTTATAGACTAGCACACAAACAACTGGTTCTTTGATATTTATAGACTAGCACACAAACAACTGGTTCTTTGATATTTATAGACTAGCACACAAACAACTGGTTCTTTCTTGTTTTCTTTGATTTCTGTATAATCCACACAAGACACAAGATGCAATACTTCAATGTAACAATGTGTTTGTGTGTCAAACAAACGATGATGATTTTTATAAAGTAAACGAGCACAGGCTTATAAAGAGTACATTGGTTTCAAAAGATTTGCAGCCTTCGCCGTTGAAACTGCAATTCCAAACTTCTTCACTATTGCACTTTTGTTTGTTATTGTTAAACCCAGTTAAGAGATGAAAATGGAGAACAAAGCCAACATTTTTGTTTTTCATTGTCCAACCCAGTTAAGAGGTGAAAATAGAGAACAAAGCCAACACTTTTGTTTTTCATTGTTAAACCCAGTTAAGAGATGAAAATGGAGAACAAAGCCAACATTTTTGTTTTTCATTGTCCAACCCAGTTAAGAAGTGAAAATGGAGAACAAAGCATACATTTTTGTTTTTCGTTGTCCAACCCAGTTAAGAGGTGAAAATGGAGAACAAACCAAACACTTTTGTTTGTCATTGTTCAATCCAGTTAAGAGGTGAAAATGGAGAACAAACCAAACACATTTGTTTGTCATTGTTCAACCCAGTTAAGAGATGAAAATAGAGAACAAAGCCAACATTTTTGTTTTTCATTGTCCAACCCAGTTAAGAAGTGAAAATGGAGAACAAAGCCTACATTTTTGTTTTTCGTTGTCCAACCCAGTTAAGAGGTGAAAATGGAGAACAAACCAAACACTTTTGTTTGTCATTGTTCAACCCAATTAAGAGGTGAAAATGGAGAACAAACCAAACACTTATGTTTGTTATTGTTCAACCTAGTTAAGAGGTGAAAATGGAGAACAAACCAAACACTTATGTTTGTTATTGTTCAACCTAGTTAAGAGGTGAAAATGGAGAACAAACCAAACACTTATGTTTGTTATTGTTCAACCTAGTTAAGAGTTTTGTGAAATAAATAAATGTAATTTTATTCACACACACACACACACACTTATGATTTGAACTCCAAAAACTGTAAACAAAACATTTTTATTCTCGTATGTTTCCAATGTTTCATCAGTTTTCAAACAGCAACTGTAAAACAGGGTGATGAATATGGGTAAATTATAATTATTTTTCTATTATGGCTGAAACATGTGCCTTTTCATTTTTAATTAACTACTTATGTACTACTCTTATAATTGGTTGAATGTTCAACACGCTACTTTTCTTTAGCACATAATAATCACACACAGAACAGAGGATCAAGTTACGCTCACAAAATTCTATAACCAGTTAAGCTAGTTACAGTTAATTCAATGATAATTCAATAGGGGGCGAGAAGTTACCAAACCCCATGACGAAATATCGTTGATATTTTGGCACTAATCTAATTGTGAGCTACAAAACGAGACTCTGGCCGTTGTGAAGTTCGTCAGCTACGAGACCCTGCTTTGAACATTTGACAACTAGTTTGGACGATGTTTACAATATGTAGATGGCGCTCCGCTCTATACTGCTAGATTGATATGTAGCTACACGATCTCTTTCTTAAGTAAATAAGTCTTAATAAACCATGCTTGAAGAATATGAAGACAACGTCTAGATTAGACGATAGAATATGAGCTAACGTAATAAAAAATAGTGCAAGTTGTTTTCAAATTATCGTACTTCTGTTATAAAAATGAGAAAATCATGTCACTAATAGAAATATCAGAAGGTTAGAATAATTATGAAGTTATAAACATTCATATTAAAATTATGATTTATAACTATATTCTATGTTTTCGGTGTTTGTTAATACGTGTTTCCAATTACAGCTGCTCAGCGGTTGTCCCCCAGTGGCACAGCAGATTGTCTGCTGACTTACAACGCTAGAAAACGGGTTTCGATACCTGTGTTGGGCAGGCAAAGCACAGATAACCCATTGTGTAGCTTTGTGCTTGACAACAACCACACCAAGAAACCATATGTTTCCAGTGTAACTTCTGTGTAATACACTAAAAAAATGTACGAATCTGTACAAATTTTAACAAAATTACTAACAGTAAGTTTTGATGTTAATATAATTCAAATGTAATATAGAAAATATTTTAAGTCATTAAAGATTTGCATGCTTCATGATTATCATCAGAAGTTTCTAAATTTATTCGTTATCTCTGTTATTACATAATAGGTTTATATACATTTATGGTTCTGTTTTAATACATAATAAAATATGACTGAAAAACTGGAGAACTTCCGTCTCGGCAGTAAGTTTTTGAGGAAATATTCTCCAATAAGCAACAAATTTTCATATCTATGTTTCGATAATAGTTGATTACTTTTCTTGAGTCCACAATGGCTTTAAACATTTTTGTTACCAGTTCTACAGAGAAAGTAGATTCAAAATAATGCCTATTCTTCGTTTAACTATTCTGCATAAAAATAACAACTTCATTAACTCAAAATAGACATTTGAATAAAACGTCTACAATACGGCAGGGATGATCACTGTAAAAACTTGTAAAGTGGCGGGAATATCGAAACAGTTAACAAGTAAAATGATATTACGTGCTCTGTTTTCTTAACATTGAATGGTGTGAACTTCAGTAAAGAATGGTTGACACTGTAATGCGCTTTCTTCCATCAACACAGCCTCTTTTACATTTATTTCCATTAAGGCTAGATCGCTTAGCCATATCTGTGTAAAAGCTTTAGTACAGAACACTTAACAGTAATATCTCACTGCGGTTCGATAGGAAACGTACATATGTGATATACAAGGCTTGCTAAAGTTGTGGCAATAATATGTGGCAATGTGGTAAAATCTAAAATGAAAGGAATTTCCAAGTCTGCCTCATTATTAAGCCAAATAATTGAAGATAAAAAGCATACTGTATACATTGCTCTCAAGTATCCCCCCGACAGGCGTCTGTTAGCTAGGCAACGTATATTTATCTCTCTGTTTTTACCGACAAAGCATGAACTAAAACTCCACAACACATCCACGATAACATAATCGTTTGTTTTTTTTTTTTCCCCTGCTGAGTTTTATATACTTTTCCCTTCAAACCGATATCTTTTCATAATACTTAACCCAAGATGGCGTCCATCATGTTGCGGATCATATGCACATAGATTGCAATCACGAAAAGTAAAGAAAAAAAAAGTTTGATATGACGCAGAACTCAATTCGACAATTCATGGTAATGTTTAGAGTGAGAGTGAAAATATGGATGGCTTCTGGAACACTTGAGACGAAATACTAGAAATAAAAGTTTGTTTGGTTGTTGTTGAACCCAATGCTACACAATAGGCTCTGTTCACCACGGGTATCGAAATCCGCTTTTTAGCATCTTTAGCCTATATAGACTTACCGCTGAGAGTTATGCTAATCTGAGAAAACATTAAATTTAACTTCCGATCAAAGCAAGCTAGTTACTTAGATTAAAAATTTAAATCAATCCGCTAATGACTATAGATAATTAAATATACTGTTCTTACTCACAAAGGTTAGAACACATTGTCTGATCATGCGGGTCTCCTGACGGATCAGCGGTAAATTTGTGGATTTACAAAGCAAAATTCAAGGTTCGGTTCTTCACGGTGGACAGAGCGCAGATAGCCGATTTTGTAGCTCTATGGTAAAAACCAATCTAGTAAAAACTCATCAGTTGGATACACTCGCTGTTGACGATATTTTCGGCCGTAAACCCAATAATGTCTCACGAAATTTGGCCATATTAGAAGATTCGGGTTAGTCCTAAGTCCATATATTAAGCAAAATAGTCTCTATGACAAAAATATAATAATAAATATTAAAAATAGGTGTATTAAATCTACTGTTAATGAAAGTAATGTGAAAAAAGTAATAAAATACACATCCCGTGTGCTATAATATATATATATATGTATGTGTGTGTGTGTGTGTGAATATTTAAACTAATTTTTATTTGGAATTTAGTAGCTAACCCTCAGGACAATACTATTATTCATTATTATCTTGACTATTTAGAAAATTACTTTTGGAAAATCACGACATATGTGGAGCTACGTAAAACAAATTATTTCTCTATAGTTTCAGTGTGTGATATATATTGTTCGTAATTTTTTAAACATAGTTTTTGAAGATTATAATTTTGATTACCCACAAATACAGTACATCAGTGTTACTTGCCCCCTCTAGCGGTGAAGCGGTAAGTCTGAAGGCTTAAAAGGCTAAAACCCGATTGTTTAGCTTTGCGTTTAACAACAAACAAAACAAACAGTATTGTAATGAAGCTTATAGTAGGTAAGAATTTATATCAACCTTTCATTTTATAATGTTATAATTGTCTTTGGAAATATTAAATTTAATAAATTAGGCTAATTATAGGCAACTCCAAGAAAAACAATTATATAAGAACATATAGTTAAGAGTTTCCAATACATTTGTCTTTTCTGTTTTCTAAAAGTCTGTTGCCATCGCGATGCATTGTGGGGAACATGGTATTCAGAAAAAAAACAGTATACTTTATTCTCGCTCTCCATGCATTAGTTATAAGCACGAAAAGTTGGGTTGATCGTTGGTTCAAAAGTTGCCCACACGAACCGAAGGCGAACCAGGCTGTAAATAACGAGAAACGTTTCTATTTTCACGCTGTAACACGGCGCAAAGCCGGCACGCCCTGTAATTACTGTGAAACATGTCAGCCATTAATCAGAAGAAAAAAAAATCCTTTAGTTTAGCAAACGTTGCTACTTCCGCTCAAAATTTACAGCAGAATAAAAAAATAGTACAGTACGTTCACTCTGTCAGCTGCTTGGAACAAAGTCAATATTACATAGAGCCTATAAATTGAGAATATTTATGTATTTAATACGAATCGTTCGTTGTATAAGCTCATCACACCGATAATTAAACGTTATCCATTAGTTTAAAGTCGTTGTTCTATAAGCTAACAAGCTTTCCTCTTAGCCACCAGAGGGATAGATGGGGAAAATTCTTCGTTCGTGAATTAAGAGGAATGTGTAAAAAGATAACACATGCAGTTAACTTCATTTTTTTAATCATTTGCAGGGATATTGGTTTCCGGCTTTCGGCATTTAAACCGTAACTTTGTAAGGTATTACACTACCTATCTACACAGCATTTCGTAGATACTCCTGTCTCTCATCGTCCAATCCAAATGATTAGTTCTGATATTGAACGAAAAGCCTCTTGGGCTATTTTTACACACCTCCGATTTTGAGCCACAATGAACAAATTAAGAAGGATGAGTTTAAAAAAGCAGTTAACTTGATTCTTATATAAGCTTTAAAGTTTAGCTGAGTTACCGGGGTGGGAAAATACTTCGTTATTTATAATTTGGTTTGATTATTGTTAAGCGCAAAGCTATACAATGGACTATTTGTGCTCTGCCTACTGCGGGTATCGAGTCCTTTTTTTATATGAAGAGTTAAGAGTTCTCTCTAGAGAATATGAACTGTTATAGTATTATACAAATACTAAACTATCAGTTGGCCTCCAGTATTATTTTCAATGGTTGTATGGTCAACATTGTATGTTGTATGTTGTTATAGTAAACCCTAACTCAAATACGTTCTTCAGTTACCATACTATTCACAGCTTACCAATAAGGAAATAGATACCCATTCCAGAAAAATGCAGTTTTATTAGAAAACAAAAAATATATAAAATATTTAGTGGATCTGCAATACTTAAAGCAGATACGTGGATACACGTCGTATTTACAAGATATGAAATTTGTGTCTGTGGGATAACACACAATTCCCGGGGAAGAAATTAGATTAGGGTGTCAAGAGAAGTTAGTTGTTTGGAACGCTTTCGCGGAGAATGATCAAAAATGGACCACAAACGTTCGATAGAACTCATATCTGGAGATTCAACCTTGTCACAGGAGAATGGCAATGTGAGGCTTTCAAGCCATCGATTTACGACTCGGGGTGGATGATCAGGAGTCCTATCTTGCATGAAAATGCTGTTTTGTTTGGTAAATTGATCAATGAAAGGGGGTGGAGACGGGTAGAAGACCTATCTCGAGAATTTTGATGTATCAATTGGAAGTGACCGTCCCTTCGCATGCCACCAGATGTAGTGGTCCAGCTGCCCAAATGACACTTACACAATAAAAGAAGTCCCACTCTATTTTGTCATTGCTTGCAGAGGGTTCAGTAAAAGTTTCTGGAAGGATGATTACCAAACGCAGGGGATTGTGGACTTATTGAAACGCAGGTGTGTAAACTATCCAAGAATTGTGGACTTATTGAAAATAAGAAGTATCTAAAAGAAAAGATGATGTGACAACATTTGTGATGCCCACTGCTGTCGATGTATGGTGATGACTAGCTGCCTTTCCTCTAATATTTCACTTCTAAATTAGGGACGGCTAGCGCAAATAGCTCTCGTGTAACTTTGCGCGAAATTCACGACAAACAAAACAAGCTGTCGATGTACGATATTTCCTGCAATGAGGAGTGGTTTCCATCTAGCTACTCTTCCCCCCCCCCCCAGTGGGACAGCGGTATGTCTTCGGACTTACAACGCTAGAAACCCGGTTTCGATACCCGTGGTGGGCAGAGCACAGATAGCCCATTGTGTAGCTTTGTGCTTAACTACAAACAAACAAACTACTCTGCCATTGTGCCCCATGTTATGAAGATATTGGGACGAACTTGCACTCGTCGTACAACAACAGTGACCATTTGATGGGGGTTATTATTGACACATCTCCTCAGAACACAAAGGATTCGTTCTGTTATTTAGAGCAATTGTGTTGTGTAGAAACTTCTATTTTACGATGTGACTGGAAGTGAGTTGTTACACTATTTAGTGTGACTAGTTGTGCTGCAAATGACTTTAATTACACTCCAATCATCTAACTATACGATCACGTGACAATTTGGTTAACCCCCAGGATCCTCTCGTTCGTGGCATGACTGTAATCTTTACCAACTTATATCTGATTTATGCGTTGGCGTTATTTGCAAACGATCTCATGGAAACAACTTATCTGTATCCCTGGTGATGTCTATTTATTGATAGTTGTACAGTATATTCTTCTGTGAAAACAAATCAATTGCTATTTGACACCGAGTTGAATAAGTTATCCAGTAAAACAAATTGGTACTTGATCATCCAATACACGCCACATCCAGTATGTCCTTCAATGAATCAAACTACTAAATGACTAAGTAGTATACACCAAATCCAAAGAAACAAATCATCACTACCTCTTATTTACTAAATCCTATTCGTTGTCCAATGGTGCAAACTACTATAAACAATAAGTCCAATACGTTCTCCAATGAAACAAAATTCTACTAGACTATTTAGTATACATGAAATCCAGCAGGTTCGTCAATTAATCAAACTACTACTTGGTAACCTATTATACACCAAACCCAGTATGTTCCTCGGTGAATCAAGCTACTACGTCACTAGGATTTCATGTATACTAGGGGTTATCAAGTAGTAGTTTGATTAATTGACGAACCTGCTTATTATACACCAAACCCAGTATGTTCCTCGGTGAATCAAACTACTACGTGACTACCTAGTATACACCAAATTTAGTGCATCTACCAACAAAACAAATTACTATGTGATTACTTAGTATATATCAAACCCTGCATGTTTACCAATGAAACAAACTGCTACGTCACTAATAGGGGGATTCTTATTCCTTATTTTAATGTTATTCGCTCATGCTTTGGTCAAATACGACTTCAATACAGTACTTCTATACATCAAAATTACTCTGTATGCATGGTAAATATATATATATATACGGCTATTAAAATCCTGCCCAATCTTGTTCATAGGAAGTATATAATGCAACAAATGTTGATAAAAAACAAAACAGAAACCCTTTTTCCATGCAAGCTGTTGATTATCTGCCTTCGTTTTGGCCTATGAGTTGAAAATTAGAGACAAGTATGCCTTAATAGCCCTTTAGATAGAAGTTCTAAAATAAATAAGTTATCCTTGTCTCTTGTCGCATGAGATAGTAGAACACTAACAATAATAACATCATAATTTGTGTACTTTATCCAATGTAGTACAACAGTTGTGATATAAAACTTTTTTTTGTCATTCCTGCACCTAGAAACTTTCTAGGCATGATATCACTCACTTGATACATATGTTTGAAATACAAAAAAAATCTGTTTTCTGTTTATTTCAACTCATTAATTTCAAGTTATCAAATGAAATGCGCAGATGAGGTATGCAAGAATTTTCTAGCTTCCTATATTAATATAGAACTTTTAATCAGTTTTCGCATAACATATTGTGCAGAAAACCGTTATTTTCATTCCATTGTAGCTGTTTATATTCCTTTGTTGTGCTCGAGAGACAATGTCTGCTATATATATATATCATTATTGCTACACCTTTGCACCTTGTACAAAAATGTCAATAACAGCAGTGCCATTTGCTGATATGACTGATGATACCTAGAGGTTATAGCCTCCCCTATGTTGAATGAAAATTATCAGTCACCTGAGTAGCGCTCGTTGCTAAGAGCAAATTCAAAGTTTCCTGCTAATTAAAAAAAGTTATTCTTTGCCTCATGGCATAAGGATCTTAGGTGATCTGGTTGATGGGAGGACATCTTGAGGGCACAAAATCTATTGATATTTTCACAAACTCAGTAGCATGCGACCGTCTAGTGTCTAGAGGGTAAGTATTTTCATTGTGTTACGAGGTATTTAATGAATAAATACTGTCTTCATTTTGTGTCCATTCTGTTAATTTATTAGCTTGAATTATGTCAGTACATAAATTCAGATTCACCTTGTAATTCATCCTCCCATTATAAAGCAAAGATCTATCTAGCATTCTTTATGGAGATAATTGTAATATTAGAACAGATAGGATGAAGACATTTTGGTTGCATGAATACAGGGTTTTATTGATCTATCTAGCATTCTTTATGGAGATCATTGTAATATTAGAACAGGTAGGATGAAGACATTTTGGTTGCATGAATACAGGATTTTATTGATCTATCTAGCATTCTTTATGGAGATCATTGTAATATTAGAACAGGTAGGATGAAGACATTTTGGTTGCATGAATACAGGATTTTATTGAGAAGTTTTGTTTTTGTTAATGTCTGTATGTATTTCCATTGATTGAACTATTGCGTTAAATGAGTTTAGTGAGATTATTCTTACTGATAGAAAACCATTTCCTGCAGATAACTGAGAGATAACTGATTCATAACTGAGAGGAAGAGTTTGCCACTGGTGAGAGATGGTTGTATGAGAGAGATGTTGAGTCTTTTTCCGAGGACCTTCACAGCTGAAGCCTTATATCCAAGAAAAGACTCAACATCTCTCTCATACAACCATCTCTCACCAGTCTAGAGTAGCAGACAGAGCAACACTAAGGACCTTCACAGCTGAAGCCTTATATCCAGGTGTTGCTCTGTCTGCTACTCTAGACTGAAAAAGGACAGCCGACGTCTAATATATCCAGAAAATCAGATCAGGCATTGTTGCCCATGAGGCATAGGAAGTTCAGATGACACACGTTTGCCAATGATGAATGGTGTCTGGTGTGTCTGTGACTATGTAGGAAGGTCTATACAGAACTTCCAGGTCATTGACAGACAGAGCCACACGGCCTCAGCTCTGGATAAGACCATCCAAAGCAGCCAAGAAGGACCGGACATGCCAATGGTTGATGATCTCCACCAGTCAGAGTTGTTTCCCTGGTATTAAAAGGAGAAGACCATGAATCATGAGGCCGTTACGAATTTTTATAAACCAGGAGGTATCCTACTATGATAACCACGGAAACTTGGGTTTGTGCAGATCTTCAGGGTGAATTGTTGAGAGTAACACATTGCTCTGCCACCCTAGACCAAGTATCTACAACTTGAGTGAGTGTTGAAGTCCATGAATACGTCTACTTCCGTGTAGTCATGGCACTGGCAGCTGCCACCCTAGACCAAGTATCGACTACTTGAGTGAGTGTTGAAGTCCATGAATATGTCTACTTCCGTGTAGTCATGGCACTGGCAGCTGCCACCCTAGACCAAGTATCGACTACTTGAGTGAGTGTTGAAGTCCATGAATACGTCTACTTCAGTGTAGTCATGGCACTGGCAGCTTCTCAGTCAGGCTTTGGCCGTGACTATCTAAATTCTTTGTGAGTCAGACCAAGCCAATTGTAATTATAAGCAATTGGCTATCAATCTATAATCTGGAATAGTTATAGGAGTGGTGAGTGAAGTGAAAATAATTGAGGCTACAGGTAATGCCAGGGTTGTGTGTGTCTATCGCACTATGGCCCAAAGCAAGTGCACGGCTAGCGGCACAACTGAGATCAGGTGTTTGAGGACTGTATAAAAAGATATAGACAAAATGCAGCAAAAGCAACTCAGTAACTTGTTGTTTGAATATACCATTGTATTTCCGGGACCAAATGGCATGAGTAACTTGCCAGAAGACAAATATAGGCAATTTACGTTAGATAAAGTAACCACTATCCAGTTACCCTGGAGCAGTATGGATATAGCCAGTACTCGGGTCTGGCTGGACAAATCTGTACCTTGTACTATGGCAGTTACAGCAGACACGAGGCACGTGGAAGCATGTGGTGCACGTAGATAAGCTGTATCAATACATCAAAGGTGATCCTCTAGTACACTGTTTTGATCAGGAGTCTGAGGTTGAGACCAATTATTCATAGGAGAATGAAGATGCCTTTTCAAATCATACTGATGCACCCAATGAAGAAACAAAGAGACAATAGTTTATATGCTTTCCACGATAAGCCAAGTGAGGAAATGCTGGAGTTAAAGCCAAAGTATAGCTCAAACAGTCAACTAGAGCCACCAACGTCGATTTCTTAGTCAATGTGAATATGACTACAAGATTAAATTACTAATGCAGTCAATGATTGAAAGCTGGCTGATTGATAGTAAGTAGCACTCCTTATTTTCCAAACTATTAACTGATGTTCAGAGTACAATGTGTTAACTAGATTGTCCAATTTTCACTGGATTATTACAGTAAGAATTGTTGGTTAATTATAAGATTAATGGGACCAAAATGGCTTAGCCACCCTTACGTTTTGAGTTATTGAGCAGAATTTCACTAAAGAAATATCCATCAGACATCGCATGATAGCTGCTCGACTATCAAGCTGTGGCAACTGGTGTTAGTAGACGTGATCTCAATACATCAACAGTTTGCACAACTGAAGGTGGTAGCTAGGAGTTTCAAAACATGGTTGAGAGGACTTTGTAACCCTTGCTTTCTGAGCTATCGGGTGATATTTCACAGTAAAATGTAAACACTACGTGTTTTGATTGCTACTTGATTTATTTCATAAGCTAGATGGTCATGTGAGTTACTGAAAGAATACTGCAACCCTTCCTTTCGGAGCCACTGAGTAAATTTTCTTATGTGAGACCAACACTTCAAGATCATCACTCCCTTGTTCTAGCTACATAGTGAGAACTTCATGGAGCATGGCACCTGGCACTCGCTAGATGCTCCCCTATATACCTGTAGAGTATGCCGATTCTTCTTGCAATGAAGGAGCTGTGTTTCCTTCTTAGTATAAGTTGACAAACAGTAGTAGTAGCACGAGTATTAATCGTGGCTGACAGGAGTTTTAACTAAGAAGAATTAGTTTAATTATTTCATGATGCCTATAATGGAAAAAATGAGACGAATTTGATGGCTTCTAAATGGTATCATATTACGGTACTACCACTACTCAGAAGTAGCTTCAAAAGGTTACTGAATAATTTATGTATGAGGGTGAGAACCAGAGGCTGTCTGTCATAAGCTACAAAGTGTGTGACAGCATTTAATAATTATATATATATTTATATATATATGCAGCACTATATATATGTGTGTGTTCGTGTGTGTGTGTGGTATTATACACGTATATAAACGGCCTCCCTATGTTGAATCAGAACGGTCAGTCATGTGGATAGCACTAGTTGCTATTTTTAAATCTGATTTTAGGAAGTCAGTCGATGGAAAGTCTTCTTCAGGGAAAAAATCTGTTATTCATATTGTGTTACACATCGAGTCCAGGCTGTTTATTTCTGTACATAAACTCAGTCATTAGTCGAATTCAGATTTATTTTGTTATTTATCATGCCAGACCTAACTAACACGAATGAAAAAGTTAAATTTTAACAACAAACTTTCCACGGCTATTTATTGACAAAGCGAATATAATCCAACAAATAACTAATGTAAAAATATTTGGTTTAAATAATATATTGAAAGAGTTATATTGTATACTTTTAGTATACGTTTTCTGAAAACAAACCTCTCAATTTTTATCCACACTTTCAATAAATTTCAACTTTATGGTATTACTATTTAAAATGGGTGGTTGTCGCCATCTATAATAATATTTCTGTAAGTTACACATTTCTTAAGCCTTACATTCAACAGCACAGTGTATTTCTTAATATTCGTTCTGAAATTATATACATATATATTATTAAATACATGTACATATATATACAGCTATATATTTGCTATACCAAATACAGAGAATGATGGAGTGTCTGTCAAAATGAATTGTAGACGTGTACAGGGAATGTAAAAACTTATCCTTCATGTGCGGCTTTTGTTTAAAAAATATATATATATATAAGCACGATCGAAGCTTATCAAAAAATTATTCGAACTTCTTTGTGCAAACTTCAGCCGATCAATCAATCTATCGTACATTCACGTTGTCAACTTTAACGTTGAATTATTACGTTTATTTTCTCATTAGGGTTTTATAATTTGTATTGATATGTAAACCTCAAATTGTACGGAATAACGAAAAAAACGTTTTAATGCTAATGCTTCATTTTCCTGTTTTTGCTAATGCTTTCCTTCAACCTACTCGGATTACAAATTATCAGTTTCTTGAACAGAATATTTTCGGTCTTTTTTGCAACAGGAAAGCTAAAATCTGGTATTTAATTCCCTGCGGTGGGCAAACTTTGCACTAAAACAACAACAATTCTTCGTCAACGCTGTTTTCTTTTCGATTTCCGATTATTATAGTTAGGTCATCCAAAAGGTCATCCCACCTGCTTTGGCGAAATGTTTGTTTGTTTGTTTTGAATTTCACGTAAAGCTACACGAGAGCTATCTGGGCTAGCCGTCC
>NW_013670925.1:0-1714 GCF_000517525.1 Limulus polyphemus | reverse complement strand
AAGTACTGTATGATACGGTCTTACACTTTCCATCATGTTAGGCACTGAAGTACCGTATGATACGGTCTTACACTTTCTACCATGTTAGGCACTGAAGTACTGTATGATACGGTCTTACACTTTCCATCATGTTAGGCACTGAAGTACCGTATGATACGGTCTTACACTTTCTACCATGTTAGGCACTGAAGTACTGTATGATACGGTCTTACACTTTCCATCATGTTAGGCACTGAAGTACCGTATGATATGATTTCAAACTTTCCCCCATGTTAGGCACTGAAGTACCGTATGATATTATTTTACACTTTCCACCATGTTAGGCACTGAAGTACTGTGTGATATGGTTTCACACCTTCCCCATGTTAGGCACTGAAGTACTGTGTGATATGGTTTCACACTTTCCACCATGTTAGGCACTGAAGTACTGTGTGATATGGTTTCACACCTTCCCCATGTTAGGCACTGAAGTACCGTATGATATGATTTCACACCTTCTCCATGTTAGGCACTGAAGTACCGTATGACTTTCTACCATGTTAGGCACTGAAGTACCGTATGATACGGTCTTACACTTTCCATCATGTTAGGCACTGAAGTACCGTATGATATGATTTCAAACTTTCCACCATGTTAGGCACTGAAGTACCGTATGATACGGTCTTACACTTTCCATCATGTTAGGCACTGAAGTACCAGTGCAGATATCCCATTGTTTAACTTTGCATTAAGAAACCAGTACGTTATTTTCAACATAACTTGTCCAAAAAAAATTTGGTATAATTAATTAGCTGTTCTCTGAACAAAGAATCATTGTCAGTACATGAGGTAAACAAAAGCTAAATGCCATAGCTAGGCTTATGACTAGCCACGAATGTAGGGCCTTCTAGTTCGTGGACCAAGATTTAGGGACAGCTATGGCTGAGCCTTAGAGGTTACTGACCTATCATTTTAGCCTATCGTAGGCATTCCGCGTGGTTCAAGTGAATAAACAAACGTATTCCATTTGCTCTTTAATGTTCGTTTCATTTGTAGTAGCGATTAAAATATTTAATATGTATATAATTTTTATTTTTAGTTACTTATTGCATAATCCCACGGTGGTTAAGTGGTAAGCTTGAGGCTTACAACACTAAAAACGCACAGTTCGATTCCCCACGGTGGACACATGAAACTCCATTTCTGATATTTTCATAAACAATTTATACGTTTGAAATAAGTAATTTATCTTGGCAAACTCTGGGAAAAGGTCTTAAAAATTATAAGAAGAACCGAAAACTATATTGCAATGCTTTATGTCAGGGTAATCCAACATTTAACACATTTTCAGAAACCTTTAACAGGTGGTGATTATATTCAAAAATTGTTCTAATCCTGGATATTTCAATAACAAAAGTGAAATCATATCATACCGTGGGAAATTGAACCCCGGATTGTAGCGTTGTAAATGTAAACCTATTGCTGACCAAGTGGGGCCTGGCCTTTGAACAGTTATCTTTAGTCATTGTTTCACAAAACACCCACATTTTATTTCAAAAGGAAGCATTTCGCCAAAGGCCTGGCATGGCCGGGTGGTTAGGGCGCTCCACTCGCAATCTGAGGGTCGCGGGTTTGAATCCCCGTCACACCAAATATGCTCGCCATTTCAGCCATAGGGGCGTTATAATGTGACGGTTAATCCCACTATTCGTTGGTAAAAGAGTAGCCCAATAGT
>NW_013670924.1:63582-69785 GCF_000517525.1 Limulus polyphemus | reverse complement strand
TATCATCACTGACATACAAACCGCTAATCGCTAATAGACTTCTATTCTACCTAGAAACCAATAATATCATCACTGAAATACAATCTGCTAATCGCTAATAGACTTCTATTTTACCTAGAAACCAACAATATCATCACTGACATACAAACTGCTAATCACTAATAGACTTCTATTCTACCTAGAAACCAACAATATCATCACTGACATACAAACCGCTAATAGCTAAGACTTCTATTCTACCTAGAAACCAACAATATCATCACTGACATACAAACCGCTAATAGCTAATAGTCTTCTATTCTACCTAGAAACCAACAATATCATCACTGACATACAAACCGCAGACCAGCTAGTTAGACTAACAGAAACAATATTTCAAGCATTCAATCGTAAACACATCATTTCTGGATGTCAAAAAAAGCTTTCGATAATGTATGGCACAACGGTTTACTATTTAACTCAATAATACGCTGGACTTCAAGTTTCCTTAATAAAAGACAAGCCAGAGCTCGGTTCAACAAAACCTCATCACACTCATTCAAACTACAAGCATGGTTCCGCTATTAGCCCACTCCTCTATATAATCTATGTGAATGACATACCATTTCCGAAACTCGCGTATACTCACGCCTCTCAATACGCGGATGACGTAGCTATTTTGAGCACGTCGAGATAGCCACTTACTGCAACCGAGAAAGTTCAAACATCTCTATGTCATATAATATCATGATGTAACAAGTGACGTGTCGCATTAAATCTAGTCGGGCCATTACATTTTATCGATGCTTCAAAAGGAAAAAAAAACTCACTTAAACAAGACTAACACTGCTAGGTTCTGACATTAATTTCACTAAAACTGTTAAATTTCTTGGCATTACTTTTAATAGGTCGCTAAACTGGACTGATCACTTTAACAAAGTACGCAAATCAGTCAGTCAACGGATCGTATACCTAAAGAAAATTAGAGGCATTCATAAATGCTGTACGCCTGACTCAGTCCTAACTATCTACAAATAATACATCAGACCACTCATTGAATATGGTTGCATGATTACATACAACATGTCCAATGATCTAACGACAAAACTTGAAGCATTACAATATCAAACAATCCGAACAGTTCTGAGATTACCCCATCTAGTTACCTAGATTCACTTAACATTATTCCCAGCCTTAAAGAAAGACTTATAAAACTAGCTAAAAGATATTATCAGATAGCCAATACAAGAAACTCGTTAACACAA
Source organism: Limulus polyphemus (assembly GCF_000517525.1). Classification (NCBI taxonomy): domain Eukaryota; kingdom Metazoa; phylum Arthropoda; class Merostomata; order Xiphosura; family Limulidae; genus Limulus; species Limulus polyphemus. The sequence continues at coordinate 68,541 of NW_013670924.1, read as the reverse complement.
CAATTTCCAACACTAGCCGCAATACCTAACACATGGCGCACCCACATGTCTCCATTATTTATATGTAATCATTAATATGTAGTGCTATAATTCCTAGCTCAGGCACTACTCCGATAGAATATTCGGTGTCCGGCTAGTGAAAGTGGGTTTTTCTCGGGGGTACTCTCGTTTTCCTCCCACATAAAAAATGTTGGGTATTGGATCTATAGATCCCCACGCGTTGATTTTGTGTGATAGTCCACCCTGGTGCCGCCTTCGGTTCTCTTGCCTTTGCTTGCTTGACATTCAAGTTGAAAAATCAAATATGCAAGGTTTTATTTCATTATTATTATTACTTTTTTTCAAGTAGTTTTTGTAATTCGTAATATCTTGAGTGGGAACGAAGAGAAAATTTTCTGAACATCCCCGAGTGCTTTCACTCTCAAACGGCAAGTTTAGGATTAAACGTTTTAAAATCAAAACTACTACCACGGTTTGGTTTGGTTTATTCCTAAGTATGTTAGACCAGTGGTTCTCAACGTGGGCCATATTGTCCCCCAGGGGGCCACGCCATATTTTTAAGGGGCCACACGTGATTGACAGCAAATTAGGGGCCACAGTAAATTCTGAGTGGGCCACCGAAACTTCAGTGCCCAAATAAAATATTTAAAATTGAATCAAAGGTTCCCTTCTTCCCGTATCCCTCACAGCTCAGAAGTCAAGTTACCAGACGTGACTAGTACTCGAGTAACAATCAAAATTCCGGATTGGGTGGTGGATCCATTTCGGGTGAATGTGGTTGATGTTGACATCATATTACAAGAATGTCTCATCGAACTGCAGAGTGACATAACAGCCCAAGCTAGATTCAAACGTGACAAACTTTGTTTCTGGATAAGTAGTGAAATAACTAATAAGTTTCCACAGCTCTGGAAGAAGGCAAAGTTGTATTTTATCACTTTTCCCACATCTTATCTGGTTGAATCTGGTTTTAGTCAGGTGACTTATTTACTATCAAAAATACATAACCGCCTTGATGTCGTGAAGTGAGGTGATATTAGCTTATCACTGAGCACACTGCAACCAGACATTCAAAAACTTTCAAGTGTTCATCAGGACCAAGGATCACACTGAATAAAATGTCAATGATTAACAGAATATCTTTTACTTGTATAAGAAAACAGTATGTTATAAAAAATATTTAAAAATAATACAATATTGTAAAAATAATATTATAAATATATTATAAATCAACAGTGTGGAAATAAAGTAACTTCTTTCCTAAGTAACAGCGTCTACGACGGGTGTGGCCACAGAGATAAATCAAACTCAAAAGGGAGCGAAACAAGGTTGAGAAACACTGAGCTAGACCAGAACCCTTTCTTCTTATTCTTATTAATTAAATTATCCCAGTAAATATTGAACATTATCAAGCTTGTTAGGTAGTCAAATTTACTTTTGAAAGATGACGAAAAATTCCATATGTTGTCTATTTTTAAAACTGTACATGAGTATCGATTGTCTATATTTGAGGTTCTATGTTTGTGAAGGAAGTGTTCTGCTGGAACGGTTTTGTATTGTTCATGTTACGTATTTATTAAGTGTTGAACGTTAGATATATTAACTGTAAAAATGTTAGGATATATACTAATTATTAAATGTTACGATACATTCTAACTGTAAAATGTTAGGATATATACTAATTATTAAATGTTACGATACATTCTAACTGTAAAATGTTAGAATATAGACTAATTATTAAATGTTACGATACATTCTAACTGTAAAATGTTAGAATATATACTAATTATTAAATGTTACGATACATTCTAACTGTAAAATGTTAGGATATATACTAATTATTAAATGTTACGATACATTCTAACTGTAAAATGTTAGGATATATAATAATTATTAAATGTTACGATACATTCTAACTGTTGGATATTAGAGTGTGATACACTAGCTCTTAAATGTTAGGGTTAATACAAACTGTTAAATGTTATGGCATACCGTAACAAATATATTAACAGAATTGAAACCCTTCCATTACCACTGCAGTTTATGGAGTCCCTAAAGACCATAAACAATATTTACCTTCGAGTTTAAGACCCGTGGTGACAGCGTATAACTCTGCAACAGAAACAATATCCTGCATGGTTACATGTTTAACGTATGTACCATCATTCTTAAAAAATACAAAATACCTCTTAGATAAAATACACTCTCCAACACGAATAACTCCGTTTTATTTCCTTAGACGTAATCGGCTTGTACCCATCCATACCCATAGAAGAAGGTATAGATTGCATCATTAACTTCATATTTCCACGTACTGAATACATCTTTCTAGCAAACATCACAGAAACCATTTACACGATGCTTAACTCTGTCCTGTTTAAAAGGTAAGTTAATTCAGAGACACTTTGTACAAACAAACAAAAAATGAGTAGCAATGAGTAACAGAGCATCAGTCACATTTGCTATAATATTCATACGTACACTAGAAAGTAAAGCTCTTGACAAGTATAGAAACCACGCAGGAGGTTTCAGTCGAACCCCCTATATTTGTGATATTATACTTGTATAGTTATAGGGTAGCTACTTTTGGTATTTAACGTTTTCTATAGTTTACATTTAGTTGATGACTCATTAACATTTTTTTGGCTTGAAATAGTCGCATGCTTTGCATACTGATTGTGCATTTCACAATACGTGTTGGCTTTTGATCTCACAAATTAGAAACCCCTTTCAAGTATTCTGCGTACGGGGCCTGGAAACAATAGAGGTTTAGCTCTAGAACATATATGTTATATGAAAACATATAAAAGATGCACTACAACAATTTTACCACTTCCTAAACATCTTCTACCCATTAATAAAGTTCACATTATAGCTTTCCAACCGTGAAAGGAGAAAGCTTAGCCTAAAAGTTCAAGGCAGACAAACACATAGTTCTATGTATAACAAAAATGTAAGAAAACCGACGATATTTCTCCAATCGAAACTACTCCACGTCGAATGCTATTAAAACAGCACAAAAACACTTTAAAACTATTCTATTACAAAATGATTACCCCAAATATTACATCGATAATGTTTTCAAGTAAAAAAAAAATAATGCAGCAACAACAGACCCAAAATAAAAAAAAGACATACAAAACGCCCCTACAATGAATATTTCTTTAATAAACAACACAATCACAATTCGTAAAGTCACTGAACAATCCCAACTAACAACCAACATAACTCAAAAAACCAGGTAAAACACTGAAATAACAATACGTTCATTTTCATACTCAATCACAAAGTGTGACAGAAAATAATGACGCGTCCGAGAAAATTCTACCGAAAATGTAGACTATCAAATCACGTGCAGTACTTGTGGTGACGCATATACATGGGAGAAAGGGGGAAACTAAAAGCATTTAGGAACATGTTAATACGTTTTATAAACACAGGCAATATAAAATTGTTACGAAAGTTTCGAGCAAAAGAACATCAAAAACAGTTTAATAAGTTAACGCACATTTTCACATCAAATCGTTCTTGTACTATTAGCCCTGATGTGGACGCAAGGGCAAAACATTAGCTGAAATAAAAAGTTATTATCTACGTAATAAAGGTTGTTCTCTAACTTAATGCGAAAATGTCCAAATCCCTCCAGTATGCACTAAGTCTGAAAAATTCTACTTTATTTAATCAACATTTTCTTTCAATTATTCGTTCACTTATTCTCTCAGAATTAGGTGTTTAAATCGACTTGAATTTTTAAACTAATGTGATTTCATGTATGTTTACCATACCAAAGTACGCACGTGCCTGTATGCACGCAACATGCTAACACGTGGATTTTGTTCGTAGGTGATTTGAAAACGGTGAGTGGATTACAATTACAATGGTAAGTTGAATTCACAATCACACAAATAAATATAAACAATTAGAAGTTTTCGAAGAAATAAAAAAATACATAAATATTGTTGCTACACATTTCTTCTAAAGGAACACGTTCTACATGTTGTAATCATGGAAGAATGGAACACGTTCTACATGTTGTAATCATGGAAGAATGGAGTTCCATGATTACAACATGTAGAACGTGGAATGGAACACGTTCTACATGTTGTAATCATGGAAGAATGGAACACGTTCTATGTGTTGTAATCATGGAAGAATGGAACACGTTCTGCATGTTGTAATCATGGAAGAATGGAACACGCTCTATATGTTGTAATCATGGAAGAATGGAACACGTTCTACGTGTTGTAATCATGGAAGAATAGAACACGTTCGACATGTTGTAATCACGGAAGAATGGGACACGTTCTACGTGTTGTAATCATGGAAGACCGAAACACGTTCTACGTGTTGTAATCATGGAAGAATGGAACACGCTCTACATGTTGTAATCATGGAAGAATGGAACACGCTCTACATGTTGTAATCATGGAAGAATGGAACACGTTCTACATGTTGTAATCATGGAAGAATGGAACACGCCCTACATGTTGTAATCGTGGAAGAATGGAACACGTTCTGCATGTTGTAATCATGGAAGAATGGAACACGCCCTACATGTTGTAATCATAGAAGACCGGAACACGTTCTACGTGTTGTAATCATGGAAGAATGGAACACGTTCTACATCTTGTAATCACGGAAGTATGGAACACGTTCTACATGTTGTAATCATGGAAGACCGGAACACGTTCTACATGTTCCGGTCTTCCATGATTACAAAACATGTAGAACGTGATTCTTTCATGATTATGGAACACGTTCTACATCTTGTAATCATGAAAGAATGGAACACGTTCTACATCTTGTAATCATGGAAGACCGGAACACGTTCTACATCTTGTAATCATGGAAGACCGGAACACGTTCTACATCTTGTAATCATGGAAGACCGGAACACGTTCTACATGTTGTAATCATGGAAGACCGGAACACGTTCTACATGTTATAATCATGAAAGAA
>NW_013670924.1:49029-62739 GCF_000517525.1 Limulus polyphemus | reverse complement strand
ACATGTTGTAATCATGGAAGAATGGAACACGTTCTACATGTTGTAATCATGAAAGAATGGGACATGTTGTAATCATGGAAGAATGGAACACGTTCTACATGTTGTAATCATGGAAGACCGGAACACGTTCTACATGTTGTAATCATGGAAGACCGGAACAATGTTTCATATTGGTCTCTCTCACTTTGATCCTCACTAAATATCTGTAACAAATATCCATACGTGGGCTGATTATTTCAGGATCCATATACATTTCGAATTCCTAGCAATCACCTCCAGTGGTGAAAACTGTTGATGTTGTAGGTATTACATGTATTACCATTTAGCTGTACTAACTGCTGAAGACTTAGAAATTTTAATGTGTGTGGATGTAAATATATTATGAGTCGTGGGTCAATGGTTTAGAAGAAGTTAATCCCGTTGTTCAATTTTCCACGGTTCACAAAGTTCAGATAGCCTATTGTGTAGCTTTGTGCTAAAGCAAACAAACTGTTACGTCTCTGCACGTTAGTTAATTTTCCGTAAAAATTCTTTCCGAAGAAACTTTACCGATACAAGTCCTTTCTTAAATAAAACTGGTTTATTCTTTCTGAATACAACTTTGCAATACACTTAATTTCCACAGTCACGCTATAACAAACGCTATAATTCACAACGAACTACTCACGTGCTCGACTCAACAGTACGTCTGTATCTCTGTCTGCAGTTCAATTACATTCCACTGTTGCCGTCAGTTCTTACCGGTCTTATATATATACAAGAATTCCTCGAAACTTCAGGAAGGGACGTGAATGTTCGAGAATATGACGTGTTACTAGCGTCACGTGACCCCCGCTTTCGTAAAAAAAAACGTTTCATTAGATAAATGGAAAATAAGGATATTACCTTAATGTCTATGGTTAATATACTGATCAGCTGCCATTTTAGCCTTTGAGAACATATTTGTCATTTCCAGTCACAGTGATTAAATGGTCAAAGTCACCACTACAATCATACATCTGCCCAGATTACTGGTTCATATGACATTTCCTCTAACTCTTCCCAGACAATCAAGGAAAGTTTGGAATCACTTCTTGTGTCTTCTTCTCCTTCTGCCAAATTAGGGTGATATTCAACAGTGCTCTCATCATCTCCCACAGGTTATATTTGTTCAAACTTCACCTCTAAGACCACCGAAACTCGTCAGTAACATAGAGTTTCAGCTTATTCACGTGTTCAGTGTGCTTTAATTAATGCACTAAGTGAATGCTTAATCTTGTACTTTGATGAACTAAGTCTCCATAGAACAAGGTAAGGACTACTCTAGCTGTATTTGAGTGTTTGTTGTGATGCTGGAATTTACCAGAGCCATATCTCATTCAAAATGATGATATGTCAATATCTTATAACATGTCCTGCATTATCTTTTGGCTACTTTTCCCACCTGTGGACGTGCAAGCTCACGCACTTTAACTAACATGAACTGCAACCATCCTACGTACTCTTGTAGACATTCTGGCAATTATATGTGCAGCTGGTGAAGGGTCATACAAGAGACATACTTGGATATCAAAAGATTAGAATTTTTGGAAAACAGCCAGTATACTGTTTTTCTGTTGTATAATACACTATCATGCCGAGCAGGTGATCATTCCAGTCAGTGTAATTCGAGCTCAAAACTTACAAAGCATGCAATTCATAGTTTGGATATACTGTTTGGTCAAACCATTGGACTAAGGATGATAAGGTGAAATACGGGATTTTCACCACATCCGGACTTGGCAAATTTTGTATGATAGAATGTTATACGCATACATGCACATGCACGTAAATATTTCACAATGTTGAAACTAAACTTTAATTATTTAATTTCAATATTTTTATTTTTATCTTGTGGTTGTTATAACTTTTCACTTAGTGTTTTATTTTAAAATCCTTTACTTATCTGCCTACTTTGTACTCATGAAATGTCTTAAAAGGTGATTTTACAGTACTCTTTCTTAAATTAAAGTTTGTATAGCTTCGTTAAACTTTTCAAATTTTGTGATTGTATATTCATTTTCCAGAGCTTTGTTTTTGTATTTTGGTATGTTTTTAATATTGTATTTTGTTTTGTTATGCACGTTAATTTAATCCTATTCTTTTGTATTTTGTTCTGGATTATTGTATTTTAGCTGCATTAAATGTACCTGTATCCTAGATGTGGAAAATACTTTTTTAGAATTAGTAAAATATTATGTCTAGAGGGTGCAACCTCCTTCAAGTTATTTTGTAATGGGATGATCGACGGTGACGTTAGTTTCACGCGTGTTATGCTTAGAGTGAGGACAACAATCAGTAAAGCGGTTTGAATTTCAAGTCTTAGCAGAATTTACGATATTTTTATTTTTCAGCAGGAATAATAAGTTAATTATACCATATAATTTATTCAAGTTATTTTTATTAACAGGATTGATTATTCAGATTATTTCAAAGTGTTAACCTAAATCTACGACTATTAGTATTAGTATAACTGTTATTTTTAATAATATTAATAGTAACAGTAATACTGTAATAATAGTACTACTGCTATTAGTACTAATCTGACCGAACCAACTATAAATTCTGAGTTATAACTTAGTTTTACTTTTAGTAGAGATTATATTTCTAGGTAGTACAGTATGCTTGGTTAGGATACTCAATATGTCTGCTTTTATTTCTTATTTGTGATTTGATTTGTGTGTTTATTATTTTGTTACAATGATTATTTTAAGGACAGTCTAAGTGGACTAAAAGTAAAACGCCTAACGTGCTTAAATTCAAATCTTTTGTATGCGGACTCTTCACAATTGAAGGTAGGCACATCCCAACACTTTACAAACAATTGAACATTTTCAGTAAACAATAAAAATTACATTAAGCCATGCTATTGCTACAGCCTTCCAAGGAAAATGCTTAATGTGCTTAAATTCAAAATTTTCACATACAGACTTTTCACGGTTGCTCTTAATAACGAAGTACTGCCTAGGTTTACTGAAATACACAAAGAAAGCTCTAAAACATACCAAAATGCTGCTGTAATCTAGTTGACCACTTAAAAGAGGTGGTCATAGCAAGGCCACATTGCACAAATATGTATTAACCAAGTCTTGGTGGTGCACAGGTATTTTTTGTGAGTTAGAACTCAATTCAAGAAGAATTAGTAACCATAAAAGATGATTATTTTGTTGCCCATACAAAGCCAAAGAAACTGCTTGCTATAAGAGTTCTCATCACCCCAGACAGGATGAAACATATGGAGTATTTTAACAGCTACATTATCGTCTTCACCAGGCTGAAATGATCTTGTTGCATTTATATTTGACAATTTGATGTCATACATCTTCAACGGGACAGCGACTTCTTGTAGCTGTTTGTCATCTCCAGTTAGCCTAAATTGAACAAAGTTTATATATGTATATATATACCCAGGCATTTGTTAATGAGAAAAATGTTTGGTTTGATGTACTGAAATTTGAGCCCATCTTCAGAACACATCTTACCTGAACCCATCCCTTGCATGTAAATCATTTAACACAGTTATTAGATGAGTCCTTTAGATACCTTGTTGTGTATAGGTACTGTACTTTCGCTGATTACTTTTTTAGATTTATGCCCATTTGTTTAACATTTAAGTTAGATCTTAAAAAACTTTGATTAATAAACTTCATAAAGTAAATCCATTACAATATTAGATATAAAGGTTAGCAAAGAACATTATACCCAACGTGTCAGAATTGGCCAACTTTTTTAACTGATGGTACCTAGCTATGGGTTAAGTATACCTGCAAATGTTTTTTGGCAAAATTATTTCTCCTTCCTGAAATAGAAACATTTGAATTTTAGCCAAATTTGGTCGAACATTACTCGTGGTGTCCATTTTGGATTTTCACAAATACCCTATACCATTGTAATTATTTTCATAATTTTACCCAATTTTATTGAAACTAGGCCAAGATTGTCCCTCCCCCTAATTCAATTATAAGGAATCCAAGTATGGAAACAGTTTTTACTTGTATCCTAAAACAGTCCCCCCCCCCCCCCAGTTACCCTTTAAACCCACCTACTATAGAATTTTAAGAGTTACGAAAGGGTTCATGTCCTGTTTTTTGAAGTTATTGGACTTCAATTTTAGCTCCAACCACTACTGTAGTCTCTCTTGTTTATTTTCTTGTTCTTCTTGTTTCTTTTGCTGTTCTTGTATTGCTACCATCAAATCGGCTAAACTGTAGTTTGATTTGCCACTTCTCGTTTTCATCTTCTTTTTTTTTTACTTTCCCGTCCCACACTCTGACCCCAATTTGTTGCGTATCTGCTCGTTTGTTAATTTCCGGTATAAATTCTTTCCGCGGAACTTCAGCGATTCAAGTCCTTTCTTAATTAAAAGTAGTTTATTCTTTCTCGATTCAACTTTGTAATACACAGAATTTCCAGTCACTTTAAACTTAACTACTTTTATAAACATACGCTATAAATCAGTGATTCACACACTTTACTTACGGTGCCTACTGTTCACTTGACTCAATTATCTATCTCTTCAGTCTATCTGCATATCTATCTATGCAATTGCGCTGGTTTTTCTCGCCAGACTCGTATACTAAAAAAAGAGGGCGCCTCGAACAAACTAGAGTTGCCAGGAAAATTCACGGTCCTTCCAGAAACTCCAGCGCGCATGCTCTCAGCATCGCGTGACTTCCGCCGTCGTAACAATACATTTGAACAGAGAAGGACTATTTATGGACTTGTGAAGCTGACGATGAAGAAGAAGCCGATAACGTTCTAATTGCAACTGCCGACAATGATTTGATTGATCCAGATGATTGACAAGCATTATTCAATTGTGGAGATGATGACGAGAGTGTTTTCATAGGATTTAAGGGCATATGATGCTTATAACTGCCCAACTTTTCTGTGTAGTGGATAAGTTTTTCTTACCTAACTAACCGTATTTGCTAAATGTCTGTTTGTACAATCATTAAATTGCAACCAATAACTTTATCTTAGCCAAAGATAATATTAATTTTTCTTGTCGTATCTTAACAACAACCATAATATCAAAATATTTTGATTTTAAAGAAATTGATGTACTCTGAGGTAAGGGTGCTAATATTACTGGTAGATAGATATGTAACATGTTTTTCTGAAAAAAAAAAATTCTATTATTAAGATAATATGTCAGTTTTCATGTTTACCTTTTTTGGCAAATAATAAATTACAATTGCTTTATTGTTGCTTGTATTTTATATCAATTGGGGTTTTATTATATGTTTTGTGGACACTTACTGAGCATGCATTTAATCCACTTGAAAGCATTACTCGTACGAAAGTCGGCCCTTAATTTATAGCCTAAAAAATCGGTCACAAAAATTCGACAAAACACGAGTATATACGGTAATAGACCTTTACAGGGGATAGAAACCCCTTAAATACACTACTTATTCTATCCTAAATTTGTAATTGCTGCCATAGATTTATTTGTATGTACATATGTTTCCCCACGTAGTACAATTTGTAAACTTTTAGACGCAATAGGAACGGTTATTTTATGCAACAGTAACCATGAGCTTTTAATTCTTCAGATTCTATCTTTCTTGACCTCCAGGACGATCGGGTAAACAAATTTATTGCTATTTGGTGTGTCATTTTAGCATAAAATGATAAGATTCTCTTTGCTTAATTACAATTTCATTATCAAGCTGTAATGGACGTGTGGTCGACTTCTCCCAGGCTAGGTTTTGAGAAACAATATTGTTACGTCTCCGTTTGTTAATTAACTTTCCGTAACTTCGTTCCGACGAAATTTTAGCGACACAAGTTCTTTACTTAATAAAAACTGGTTTATTCTTTCCGAATACAACTTTACCGATACACTCAACTTCAACAATCGCGCTAAACAAACGCTATAACAACGAACGTGCTCAATAATACTTCTGACTGCAGATCAATTACTCACTGTCTATACACACATTACCTTCCTCTCGCGTCACGTTGTCCCTTCTTATATATACCAAACTACCCTATATCTAGCAAATACTAGAGCATTCGCCAAGATACAGGAGAGTTCTAGAAACGTGGCGTCACTGTAGTCATGTGATCTCGATGACGCAACAATATTAATAAACAATAAATTAACACGTTTAAATGAAAACTTCTTCTAGTTTATTTTCTGCGTGAGCCTATTTTCTTTCTGAGCCTAATTCCATTGTTACATGGAATTAGGCTCAGAAAGAAAAAAATAAATTGTAACAAGGTCTTTACTGCCTGAAAAAGAGCGTCTGCTCGAAACGTCGCAAAAAATAAACTAGAAAAAGTTGTCATTTAGACATGTCAATTTATTCTTTATTATCATTTATTCAAATTTTTCTTCTCGCGTCTTGTGGAATAACATTCATTCAAGAAACAATATTACTGGACTTTCTCGGCGATGATTAAGTAGAAATAATACATTATTGTGTAATTCACTTTTAATAACTGAAGATTTGATCAAGATATCGATCACTAAGTAATGCTAGGTCTTGTTACTAATTTTGGTTTGAAATTAAATGGAACAACAAGACTGAACACAAAGTGAAATACAAAATAAAGAATCTCTTCTTCAACATCTAGACTTTTTAAACAGCACACAGTCCACTTGTTTTAAGATAATATAATAAAACAAGCCAAACGTATATACATATGTTCGTTACACAATTAATCACCACAGTTAAATCCAGAGCCTTAAATAATTCTCTTTTGCATCAAAAGTCCGCACACGTTGGTTCAGTTACTTTGGAATCAATTAACAAGACGAAATATTCTTCTATACTCTGCTATCACAATACAATCAGTGATAAATTCACTTATGTTACCCTGTTGGTTACCACAGTTGTATCCAGAGCTTTAAGTAATTCTCTTTTACATCAAGACTCCACCCAGGTTGGTTCAGTTATTTTAGAACCAAATTGACAAGGCGAATTATTATGCTATACTCTGTCAGTACAATACAGTGTGCGAATATTACACTTTAAAAGACGCCACTATACCCTCTAAATGGCCAAACTCACGATCACCCAATCTTTATCCATCTCTCTCTCTGTTTTTACTAAATTTTCGACACGTATATATATATATATATTAGATATCTAGGTACCATATGATGCAATAATACTCGAGAAAAGTTCAGAATCTTCGAGTAACATGACGTCAATTCACAACAATTGAACAACACATCAATTAATTCATAAACCATTACATAAGCAAAGTTGCTTAACTACCGCTTCTAAAAATAACTTACTTTAACATTTGCACTACTTAAACTAAATAATGCTCTCATATTAAACTTAAAACGAACAGTCGTGTATATCTAACAACCTCGTGATTTGACCTGAACGACCATTGAAGAACACTACTGTCCCATTAACCCACCCCCCTTACAGAGAAGGTACTGTTCACTTGAAAACAAAGGATCAAAGGCAGTTAGAAGGAATTCAACAGTTTTCTCTACCATATGTTATGTGAAACATGCACATATATACAGAAAAAAGAATAGAATCATATTAAATAGTATAATATAATTCTTATTAGGAAGGCACAATTACGTGATATATTCTTATACCACAAAAGTGTCATTTTATGGGATTTTTTTTTATTTTCTCTTGAAAAAAAAAAGGGCAAGAAGTTGTCTTATTTAAGTTTACGAGATTATTTGGAGAACCAAAGGATAATTGATGTAATTACTATTTTCCGAAAATAACAGGATGAGAGAATATTGGTTTACAATTTGTAAAAGACAGTGTAGTGGCATTGTTATTTCTCTGACAGGGGTGATTAGCTTATAGAATGAGCTGCCATTAGCAGAAGTGGAGACTGGCACATCAAAGAACTCTATAGAGAATTACCTTTTTTTTTTTTTTCGTTTTTAAGTTTGTCAGGTTTTGAATATATTTGTGAGCTGGGATTCTTCTACAGTAGGTGTCTGTGACTTGTTGACAATAAATTCGAACAGCACAGATAGCACACAATCCCCTTCTTTAAAATAATATATTCCAAACAAGTCAAACATATGCACAAAAATTCTTTACACTATAGGATATCATGGATGTAACTAAAACTCTAAATAATTCTCTTTTCTTGTTAAACACCCATACAGGCTGATTCAATTACTTTAAAATCCAATTTTCTCTACTCTTATCACATTAGTATCAATTGTATTCTGAACTTTAAATAATTGTCTCCTTTTCATCAAAGTCCACACAAATGGGTTCAATTACTTTAGAACACATTTTGACAATACATTATTCTCCTTAACTCTTTTAAACTCTGAAACTCACTTTAAAGTATCATCTGTTATGACTAAACTAACAATCATGCAGTCTAACTTCATTTTTTTCTGACTGAACTTCACTTAACTTTTGTTGGTTACTACAGTTGTATCCAGAGCTTTAAATAATCGTCTCTCTTATTTGTCAAAAGTCCACACAGGCTGGTTCAGTTACTTTATAACCCAGTTGATAAGACAAATTATTTTTCCTATCTCTGTTGTTACAATACAACTAGGAAACACACTACAGAAATCACCCATTAAGGTTAATCACGCACACACCTGCTAACTTCACGTTTTCTTTCACTAAATAATATTTTCCCGACTGAACATTACTTGACTTGCACTCACTTGGTCACCTATATTTATATAATTTCAAACTGAGGCCTCGAACTTTCTACAAACTAGGAGACGATGTGACGTAACAATACTCACATAACAAGAAAACTTAGAGGCTTCGAGAGAGATGACGTCACCAATACTACAACAATTAAACTACACACACAACATACTGTTACGACAGCGGAAGTCACGTGACTCTGGTAACACGTGATGAGTTTTTAGAAGGATATTGGAACATCACGAATAATCCAGTATTTGCTAGACGCTCTCTATTCCTGTATATAAACGCGCCAGATAATTGCAGACAGGCAGAGATAAAGACGGACAATTGAGTCAAGCGCGGTAGTGACCATAAATAAAGTGCGTGAATCGTTGTGAATTATAGCGTGTGTTGAAGTTAAAGTGATTGTGGAAATTAAGTGTATTGCAAAGTTGTATTGAGAAAGAATAAACTAGTTTTATTTAAGAAAGGACTTGTATCGCTAAAGTTTCATCCGAAAGAAATTATACAGGAAATTAACAAACGACCAGAGACGTAACAATACGACTATCACCGAGTTACGTAACGAAATTTGTTATAACTATTACTTTTAAATTAATTAACTTTTAACACTCTTGTTATGAAAACTAAGTAATCATTAAATATTAAATCAACTAAACAATAACTCTACCAATAAATAGTCTTGTATATCCAAAATATTTTAAAAATAGAGAGTCGGCTTAAGTTTTAATTTTTCTCAAGGTCCGTTGTTAGTGTGTTATTTTACGTATATTGTGATGGAATTTTTTTTGTACCATTATCTTTGCGTTATTAGACATGTAAAAATCCATTAGTATTCCATAAGCTTATCTTGTCATCTTATTACGAAATAAAGTTCTGGTACATTTTGGGGTAAAAGTCTTTTGTAACCACGAGAGAACTGGTTTGTCGTTTTTGGACGAAAAGAGCTTTGAGAGTAATTTAATCATTTGTTTAGTAGTGCTAAAAACTAGTCAAGTATTTAAAGTTATTTTAATTTCAGCATTATTTTACATGTTTTTGACAGTCGAATTACGTCAAGTTTTCTCGACAGTATAATTTAGTGATTTAAGAAAATACTTGGCCACAGATGAGGCTATTAATAGTATTAATATTATGGTTAGACTCTACTGACGTAATAAATTCAACTTAAGTTTTAATACGAGACTCGTAATGACAAAGCATAGTAAAGAGATTCACGCCAGGAAAGTCAACCCCGAAGAATATCCTCGGTCCCTAATTTAGTATTATTAAGTTGACATACTTAGATTAAGCCTAATTTACTGTGACTGTGTTTCTATATGTGCTTTATTAAAGACAGAAGGTTTCTGGACAGCGTTACATTTACAACATACACTGTATGATAGTAAAGTATGAAAATTGTTTATCTTTATTACCTTTCCTAAGCCTCGTCAAACTAAAATATGTGGAGTATGAAGCTGCAGAACTATATACACCAAACACCATCAAGACTTTCTCTTAAGCTACTCATTAAACAAATTCACAGGACTTGCTCTCAAAGTTCTATAATTAGTTGCAACAGCAAAGAATACTCTAGTTTCAAGAGGTTTAGTTCTAGTGATAGATGTTTGTATTCGTTGCAAGATCGACAGAAAGATTTAGTAAAAGGACAACTGTCTAAAAGTGAAACCTGTGATACTAAGGTTAACCTGGCAAACACTTGTAATGTTATATCTGATGTTTCTGTTGTGGATTTAAAGTATCAGATAGACTTTTTAAAGCCAAAATCAGGTAATACTATTGCTACTAGTGACTTCAATATGGATTTTCACTTCGGAAATAGCAAGTTTACAGAGATACTACCTATGTTACCTGTATCCAAGTTTCCTTCACATAAAGAAAAGTTTATGACATCAAGATTTTTAGAAGATTCTCACCATACCAAATTGGTAAAAAAAAAGTTATATGATCCAGTATTGCATTACCTTTTTACTTTTCACTTTATAAAGATTAAGTATTATATACATCAGAGCTATAGACAAGTGTTTCACTATGGGGATGCTATCCTCCTTGGAATTTACTATTTAAAGTAAGGATCAGAAACCAAAAGTTTTATTACGATGTTGGCAAACTTGTCAAAAATTTTAGGGTCATCCTCAAGCACTGTCTTGTCTATGGCCTTGCATGTGATATGATTTAGCCTTTTTGTTAATTTAGCCTAAGGCAATAATAGTTAAAATGTAATGTAGCTATATCAGGGTCTAAAGAAGTACTTAAAATGTATTTGACAAGGGTGGATGTGCAAGGACAGCAATGAAAGATCAAATGGCCCCATTTTTTGATCCTATGTTATATTTATTTTACTCTGAAAGTCTATACCGTATTCTCTAATGTGTATTAATAATATATTAATTACATGTGAGATATTGGAATGGAATAAAATGTAAAATTTGTAATCATACTTGCTAACTCTTGCTTCACGTGGCATTTTGTCAATTTCAATATCCTTCTGTTGTCTCTAGAAGGTAATAGGTAGTCATGCTGCTTTACGAAATAATTGTTTTTTATATATACAGGGGGAGCATACCCTCAGATCTCTTTGACAGGTCAGTGCCTACTCCTACCATTTTATTCCCTTCAAAAAGTTGGCACTTTAAGTACATGAAATAAATTATAACCAAGTGTGATATCTCAGTTTAAGTGCATGTAACTCTGTTTAAAGCTGTATTAAATATTTATTATTACACAGACATCTGCTAATATGTTGAAGGGCTTAGCATACATTCTCACATATTCAGCTGAATTGTTGAATTAAACAACATGTGAATGACGAAGGAGCATTTGGTCCATCAAGCAGGCTTCGTTGCACATCCACTTTATTTTTTTGGGAGATCATTGATTGCCCCCCCCCCCCTCAGGATTTTTTCATTCCATAGGGAAAGGGAACCCCCCTTTTTTTTACAAAAGTAGAAAAAAAAATGAGTGATAACATTTGGTGTTTAAAAGTTTGGTACCCTTACAACTGTATCCTTTTAGACAATGTTTGTTGAACAATCTTTGGAAATATAACCAGACCATGTTTATGGACATACTGTACCTTAGGCACTCAAATGCCATGCAACACAGAAGTCACCAAATAAAATCCTTTCTCCCAAAAAAACATTACAAAAGAAGGCCCCCTGCCCTCTTAAACTCCTGTAAAGTGCTGAACTGGATCTTAACTTGTCTTTTCCAAATCTACTTGTGTCTTCTTATCCAATTGTTTTCAGAATATAGCGCCCCCAGTGGCATGTCTGTGGACTTCTTCTGCTAGAAATCGGGTTTCAATACCCGTGGTGGGCAAAGCACAGATAGCTCTTGTGTACCTTGTGCTTAATAACAAACAACAATTCAGTTGTAAACTTAAATAAGATCTTTTATCCTCCTTTTTTCAAGATAACATAAGGTGAGAAACTAACCTATCCCAATATGGTAACCTTTCCATTCTCAGAATCATCATAGTAGCTTTCCTCTGAATCCTTTCCGATAAGTCAATAATGAGACCAAAACAATGCACGGTATTCCAAATGAGGCCTAACTAGTGATGCTTGTAGAGAGGTAATTACCTCTTCTGACTTGTAATCAGTATGTTTATAAACATAATAAAATGCTGTTTGGTTTACTACTAGCAATAGAGAACTTCTTCAACATCTTAAGTGACTTATCCAACACTGTCCCAGTATACTTTTATTCAGTTATGCTGCTAAGTGGGTTCCCATCTATATTAAGTGTGTTACCCAAAGAATGATAAGCGAGAAGCATTACCTTGTATTTGCTATACTTAAAGGTCATTTGCCAAATATTTGTCTAATGTAGTCATTCCATATGAAGCTAGGCAATTATTAGAATTTGATAATTGATTAATCATTAAGCTCATTAATTGATTATATTAAGCTAATTGATATTTCTCACATAATAATCCAAAAATTAATTTTGATTATTTGATTATTTTTATGAGTTGAAACTAATTGATTAAGCTGAATATCCTTGAACTAATCCAAAATAATAATGAGAAATTATAATAGCAATATTTTTGATTATCTGAATAGTTGGAATAATTGAAAAGAGTGACAGGGGAAACAATTTTAATTACTTGATTATTTCAATGATGTTAACTGATTTAACTAATTTTGGACAAACAGTCATTTTACTGAACACTAGTCAGTGTAATCGATGCTCGTATATAATCAATTAATCTGGTTAACTACCGAGCTATAATTCTGTAGTATGTTAACATCCTCAATACAATATTATTAGCAGAATGTATTTCTTTATTAATCCTCCTCCTATCAACAATAAATGCATTAATGATAATAACAACAAGTAACATCCTCAAAAAATGTTAAATAAGGCAAGATTTCCTATTTGTTAATCCATGTTCGCTTTCTTTTATGAAATCATATGTCAGTAAATTATTTTCAATCACAAACACTAGAATTTTTCACATACTAAGTAGCCTATCATTTCCATTGTAACTTATCATCCCCCCTTCAAAAAATTGGTATAACAAAGCAGCTCTTCACTGTTTACTGAGGAACTAGTAATGAAGGAGAAAGGCTCGCATATCTGATCAGTATTTCCTTTAAAATCCTGGGGAAAACCTTCTCTGGACCTAGTGCTTTATATGTTCTTAATATCTCAATCTAAAAGATTAATATGTATATCATTCATGTTAATTTCTCTATTTTCCTTAGAATGTTTAGGATTAGGAATATTGCAAATAACTTTTTTTTTGCAAAAAAAGACGAGAACACTTAGCAGCCCAGCCATCTTATAGTCTTCAACAAAAAAAACTTTGCAATGAATGTACTTTAATGACCCAATCTCGATTTTAGCATACTTAAATAATTTCTTGCTGTTTTCACGTTATTCGCCAGCTGTTTCTCATCAGCCATGTTTGATTTCCTGACCTCATTTTTAACCAAATCTTTACCCTTCTTATAGTTCTGTAAGTCTTCCAAGCTGTATGCCAAGTTAAACTTATGGAATTTATCCGTGATTGTCTCTAGTAAGTCAGTTAAGTTTCGATCTTCCCTTTTAGGAAGATGCCTGT
>NW_013670924.1:48118-48868 GCF_000517525.1 Limulus polyphemus | reverse complement strand
AAAAACAGTTTATTTATAAATATTACACATATCTGTCCACCAATACCTTTAACTCACTGATGGAAAGGGAGTCCACCCCCATGTTGTACCTAGATTTTCAATACACACTTGGTAAGGTGTAAAGCAGAACATGAATATAAATAAGAAAAAGGAAAGAAACATGCATTGATACCTGAGATATGCCATTAATAATAGAGGTGCAGTTTGATTGAACTCTTGTTACTAACTTTTTTGCTCCTTCTCTACTAGTCACACTTCACTCCAATTATATAGGCTTTCTTAACTAATGATATTAAGATTAACTTCTGATCAGGACAAGCTACCTTAGATTGAAACTAAAAATCAATGTGGTAATTAAATATACTTTTCTGAAGTTCTTACTTTCTAAAAAGTAGAGGTAATAGAGAAAGAAGTATAAACTGTGAGAAATGATAGCATGATTTGAAGAGGAACTTAAACTTTCATATGTAAGGGATACAGTAGCTATTACAGACTTTCAAGAAGTTAGAAATAGTACTCTTAGGGCTAATCTTTAACCTCCTTCCAAACCCTTTGGGAAATATTATCTAGCCCAGGAGCCTTATCATTTTTTAAACTTCCCAATATTTTCTTAACCAGCTCAGAATTAATGAAGTCGCATAGTTCGATCTTGTTTCCATCTATCAACTGTTCAAGATGGGGAATACTACTTAAATCTTCATTAGTAAAAACCTATGAAAAAGCAAAATTTAATAATCCAGCCATCTCATA
>NW_013670924.1:36405-47152 GCF_000517525.1 Limulus polyphemus | reverse complement strand
GTAGTGGTTGGTGTTGAGGGACGCCCATCGAACCCCTATCGTGAAAGTCCCAACAACTAAGTGTAAAATGGCAAGCACACGTAGTGTCTACGTTACAGGAAAACCGGATGGCCAAAAGTGCAACTTTGTCATAGCAAACCCTTGTGAGTATCAAGGTGCTAAATCTCCAAAGAAGTACCAGAAGCCATACAGAAGCTCTGTGGTGTAACAGGACGTTATACAAGGTTGCGAGGACAAGTGTGGGTAACTATTGAGCTCATGGGCATAAAGGACAGGCCCATGCATATTAGGGTTGGACTACTTTCCAAACGTGGCCTGACCAGTGACCTGCACAATGAAAGTATAACCCCTGTAGAGTTGTATTCAGTATTTCTATAGATACAACCTAATATCCTATTTGTCCTACATCTAGCAACAGCACCTTGCTTGGATTGCTTTAGAGACTGATCCTATTGCACCAAGATCCCTTTCATTCATAACACTATTAAGGTTATTTCTATCCAAATTATACTTATAATTCAAATTATGAAAACACACATGCATTATTTTGCATTTATTATAATTAAAACCCATGTGTCATTTATTTGCTCAACTCACTAAATGATCTAACTCATTTTGTAAATCAGCAGCAGCATCTTCACAGCTAACAACACCCAAGACCTTAATATCATGTTCAAAGTTAAGTAATTTATTGACTATTCTTTCATCTATGTCATTGGTGTAAATCAGAAAGAGCAAAGATCCCAAGATTGAGCTCTGAAGTACCCCACTTGTGACATTAATCCAGTTTGACTGAACGCCATTTGTAACAACTCTCTGCTTTCTTCCATCCAGCCACTCTTCTATCGAATTTGCTAACTTATCCCCCACACCTATAGAATTAATTTCTACAAGCCTTTTATATGTTACCTTATCAAATGCTTTCTGAAAATCCAGATACACCAAATCTACAACCTTACCCTCATCTACATAAGCAGTAACTTTTTCAAAGATTGTTAAAAGATTTGTTAGGCAAGATTTTACCTTAGTGAAACCATTTTGACCATCCAATAAAATTCTAAACTTTGTTAAATGACTTTGCAAAGCATCTTTTAGCAGACTTTCAAAAACTTTCCCGACAACTGATGCAAGATTAATGGGTTTATAATTACTGGATCAATTTTAACACCTCTCTTGAAAAGAGGAGTTACATTAGCTAACTTCCAATCCTCTGGTACCTGCCCAATATTCAAGGACTGACAAACAATAGTAGTAAGTGGCTCACATATCCAATTTTAACCTCCTTCAAGCCCCCCAGTGGCACAGCGATACGTTTGCAGACTTACAGCACTAGAATCTCGATACTCGTGGTGGGCAGAGCACAGGTAGCCCAATGTGTTGCTTTGTGCTTAATTACAAACAAACCTCCTTCAAAACCCTTGGGGAAATATTATCTGGCCCAGGAGCCTAATCGTTTTCTAAATGTCCCAATTTTTTCTTAACAAGCTCAGAATTAATGCAGTCATCTTGTTGGATCTCGTTTCCATTTATCAACTGTCCATGATGTGGAATACTGCTTAAATCTTCATTAGTAAAAACCAAAGAAAAAGCAAAATTTAATAATCCAGCCATCTCATAATCATCAGATATTAGCCTTCCTTTATCATCCCTCAAGAGTCCTACCCCCATCCTAACATTGTTTACCCTTAATGTATGTACAGAAATCCTTACTGTTAATTTTTACATTTTCAGCCAACCTTTTCTCATACATTCTTGTTGATGTTCTTAATATCTTGTTTCATCAACTTTCTTGATCTTCTAAATCTCCTGTCATACCAGTTAATTTAAACTTCTTATGCTTTTCTTGAATTTTTATCTCTTAAACTCTTTGTGAGTTAACCTGATTCTTTACTTGTAGCTACTCTTTTTTTTCTATAAGGAATATGTTTACCTTGAACATTGAAAAATTTTACACATCTCATCAGTGTCTCCAGATAACTCAGCTGCCCAATGCACAACAGATAATTTTTGTCACATTCCTTCAATATTTGCATTTTTGAAATCTGTAACCCAAATATCATTATTCTTTATCTCCATATGCAACAAAACATTGAACCTAATAGAGCAATGATCACTTGCACATACATGTTTACCAGTTTCCACCATCATGATCATTTCTCCATTGGAAGTTAACAATAAATCTAAAATAGCATTGTTTCTAGTAGGTTCCTTGACTAACTGGTTAAGAAAGCCATCTTGAACAGTTTCCAAAACCCTTTTTCCCTCATGGTTTGACTCTAGAAGGAAAAACTATAGTTTGACTATTACCTTGTTTAAATTTTAATAGAATGTAAAAATCTATATATATATTTGTATTATTTAGTTCATTCCATTCTCCACATACACTCACTTTAACTTTTAAAGACATAAGGTGTGTTACCAAGATATTGTTAGTGTATTAATCTTAACAGCGCAGATAGCCCTCATGTAGCTTTGCGCAAAATTCAAACCAAAATCAAATTAATTGTAACCAGTAAACATGAGAAAATTGTGTGGCTTTGAAACAGTACTCTTTGAAGTACCGCCATTCATTCTACAGTTATGGGTAAGGAAAACTTTTTTTTTTTTCAAAAGTGAAATTGGTGTAGGTGGTAGAAATGAAACATATAACGATATTGTATGTTTTATATGTTATTGACAATTTTGCTCATTATATCATAGTCATCTCACTGATTTACAAAACTTGAAGTTGTAGGTGTTCTGTTGTAACTTTGCATATTTTGATGATTATTTTTTATCCAGTTTCAATATATAAAACACTGTGCAAGTAATACTGGCTAAAAATATGTACCCTACATATACTGATTGAAGAAATCCAAAGTATATTTTCCGTCAGTAGTTAATCTCTATGCACCCACCTAAAATTTATTGTAAAAGCAGTTATGAAAACAAAGTCTCGTTCATCAGCAGAAGTTTGTTCTCTGTGATTGGCAGTCATCATTGAAAACTAAAGAAAGGAAGTCTCACACACACTACAAAGCTCCCTCATAGTGTGCCAATAACTGCTCAAAAAACTCAAATTGCATGGCTCACAAAACAAAGAAGTATTCTATTGATACAATGTACAGTACATGCAAAAATTACTGCATACAGGAGAGAAAACTAGGTTGGGATGAAGATTTACTGGTTTTGGAACACCCATACAATGCACAGTCAGTAAGAAGTAATCACACACACTACAAAGCTCCCTCACTTCACAATACTTGTATATTGTTAGAAGACACTTTTTCACATAATTGTAATACCAGTTTTTCTAATCATTACTTACTTTACTGTTTTGCCCTTTGTGAAAAATTGACATTAATTTGTTTCCAGTTTTTTTTTCTTTTTATGTCATCTTATGTAGAAACTAAATGAATATAATATGTCTTTGTCACTTTCTTGGTGGTTCACAGTCATATCATCCTTGTGTGATATTTAAGGACTTTACTCAGTTTTTGTTTACTTATGTATATGTGTTATTTGGTAATGGCTGATCATACAATTTATATATTGAATTTTTTCATCATTGCAAATTTTGTTTTGTTTAGCCAGTCTTCAAACAGTTAAAACGAGAATACCACAGCCTTTGTCGACAGATTCAGAAATCAGGTGTGTCATTTGAGGATGTCCAGAAGTTTCTCAGAGGAAGTGGTAGGTCAAATGTTTACTTATACATGTGTATCATGAAACTGAGAAGTTGTTGTGATCTCTGTGTAAGAACATACTCACCCCAGAAACCATTTTAAATAAATACATTAAGAACATAGGTGAAGAACTATGCATATCTAAGATTGCTACATATATTTACTCTTTTAATTTACTACCATGTTTTCAATAACGGAAATTGTTTCCCTGTTAAATATATGTATCATAATATCCACAATTCAATGTTCATACATAAATACAAGTTTCCTACATAGAGTATTAAAAATTCTATGAAAATGAAACAAATCTAGAAGACACTTATGACATAACCTATTTGTGCTATTTTCACAGTGGTAACATAATTGCATTGATATATATGTTGGCTTGTTCATATACATAAATTTTTACCTTCAACTTTAGCTGTTTTTGTGAGGCTGTCTTCTTCACTGTCTTACTTCATATATTATTATTCTCCTTTACAAGACATTTCTGTATATGTCAATAGTGCTGTTGAATATATTGTACTCATGCCAAAAGCATTTTTCATCTTTGATAGTATTACTGCTTAAACTATTTTTCTTTGTGTTTTGTATTGCACATTATGTAGTTTTTATTTCTATAAGTTTCTTTTTTTGAGTCTCTAATTTTCACTTACATAATTCTTTTTTTTTCACCTTGTATGTGTTTTATAGTTATATTCAATGCTTCCTGACATTATTATTTCTTATTAGTTAAGAAAGCTTAGTATCAGAATATTAGATTTAGGTGAAACACAAACCTCAGTTCTGAAAGAGTAGTGCTTGTCCCTGTATATTAATGGATAAGTTAAGAAAGCTTAGTATCAGAATATTAGATTTAGGTGAAACACAAACCTCAGTTCTGGAAGAGTAGTGCTTGTCCCTGTATGTTAATGGATAAGTTAAGAAAGCTTAGATCAGAATATTAGATTTAAGTGGAACACAAACCTCAGTTCTGAAAGAGTAGTGCTTGTCTCTGTATGTTAATGGATAAGTTAAGAAAGCTTAGATCAGAATATTAGATTTAGGTGAAACATAAACCTCAGTTCTGAAAGAGTAGTGCTTGTCTCTGTATGTTAATGGATAAGTTAAGAAAGCTTAGATCAGAATATTAGATTTAGGTGGAACACAAACCTGATCATTAATATATCGTACTGAGTGAGATACAAATGTAATGATGTCAGATGAACAGAACTAAAATGGTCATTAATATATCGTACTGAGTAAGATACAAATTTAATTATGTCAGATGAACAGAACTAAAATGGTCATTAATATATCGTACTGAGTGAGATACAAATGTAATGATGTCAGATGAACAGAACTAAAATGTAAACTTATGAAGTACTGTATAAGAAGCTGTATTTTAGAGAAAAAACATTTTAAGAGAGAATTTCATTAAAATAGCTTGTACAATAAGTATTCCTGAATACAAATGAAAGTGAGTAATTTGTAAAACATTCAGAAACTGTTATCTTTCTTGTGCAACTCATCCACTTATAAGCACATATCAAGTATTATAATATATTTTTCATTCAATAATTTGCACATTTACTTTTCTTTGAGTGGTTTTTATTTGTTGTTAAGCACTCAGGTTGATAATGGTCTGTCTGTCTGTCTGCTCTGCTTATCACAAGTATGGAATCTCAATTTTTAGTGTTATAATCCTTCAGACTTACTGCTGAGCCACTAGGTGGGCTCTTTGAATGAACATAAATTAAGAAAGAAAGTAGAACTTGTAGAAAGTGGCAATAATTGTTAACCCAGTAAATTAACAACTTAAGAATAAGTTGAATATAGTTAACCATCTTTTCTCAAAGCTTTCCAGATCATAAATATGTTTTACTTAGTCTTGCATGCAGTGATTGAAGAAGAGTAGTAATGTTTCTCAGTTTTCCATATCTGTAAATACATCTTGCTTGGTCTGGTATGCAGTTTCAAAAACTAGTAGGTAAAGTTTTCCAGTTCATAAATACATCAAGACATATGGTAATGTGTCGTGGGGCTAAAACAACCTGCAGAACACACTGTGTGTTAATAACAGGAGTGGTAGTTTAGCAGTTTTCCACTGTGGTAACCCAAACTATCAAATATTTTCAGTGGATGTGCTTTACTGGACCCTTAATTCACAAGCCAACTTTCAAAGCAATCCATTAAGAAATATAAAATCTGCAATTTTGATTGAATTTCTTCTTTTTTTTTCTTTGCACAAAAGTACAGAAACTTTATTTCATGAATATTTTCAAATTTGGTACACTCATAGATCTTTACAACCTACAATTAGATGTCAAATTTGGTCTAAATATAAGCCACATGTGCAAAGTTATTTAACAAAAACTGCTCAAGAATATTGATTACAATTTGTTATAATGATGAGGTGAATGTTGTTGTTTTTTGAAACAAAACTTTGTACAAGATGGTATATATGCACAAATACTTACCTTATAAACAAAGTACTGAAAAATACTCACTACTTTTTTAACTAACTGAAAAAAGTAGCAATTTGAAATTATAGCTAGATTTTGATAATGTGTTAGTGTAAACTTGAACCTTTTTTCTATGATATATTTCATGATTCCTGTAAATAATAATATTTAAATTACAGAAGCGAGCACAGGACTTTTCAGCACATCGGCTGCCACTTTCCAGCAAAATGACAAAAATAAAAAAGATGATGGTAAGTAACAGAATACTCAATATATATTACTAAATTAAATGTCTATTTTGACTGAACTGTACAGTAGCTCGATACACAGTATATTACAAGTATTTCATTTGTTTACACAGTAATCAGCTGTCACTTTTTTATGTTCATTACAGTTATGTTTGATGTTGTGCTGTATACAATTAATGAGAGATTTAGGATTTTTGTAAATTTCAAAAATGAGTAAGTAACAAATGTGAACCACAGAGGAGAGTCCTCTGACAACACAAGTTGTGATATTATGTACGTGTTGCATTTTATTCATGTGTGCATATACCTTTCAGCATGATAGGAATAAAATTGTAGATGGATTTCACATTGACAGCAGTTAGTGGATTGTTTGGAAAATCTTTTAAGCCTAGTGTACTGCATGAAGTTTTGCTTAATTGCATACCCAAATTAATCTGACATCAAGAAAATGGTTCAGTGATGTCACTTATGACTAGTTTATGGCACTAGAGTTGTTGACATGCTTGAGAGCTTATTTCATTGCTGTATGACCAACACTACTGCTATTTTATAAACAAGCTTAATTGCAGAGGTGTCCAAATCATCTCAGATGGTAAAGATGTCACTAGTTTTTCTCTGAAGATATGAGAGGCCAATTGCTACAATGGACTAACTGATTTGTACATTATTAAGAATAGTTCTTTCAATGCTTTGCTTTATAGAGACAAAATTCTGGCAGCTACTTTCAGTTGATTTACTGATGCCATAGAACTGTTTTTATTTTCATGGGTAACACTGTTTATTTCTACTATGCGCTTACAGTACAAACTGTCTCAAGCAGTAATTTGTTCAACATTTACTCCATATCACATCCTCACAGAAAACATCTGGAATCAGTTTCAGGGATAGATTTCACATCTACATCGTCTGCCATGACGAGAAAATAAGGAAACATTCCCCGGAACTCTGTCCAGAGACGTGAAGTATCAGAGCTGAGTTGGCTACTCTGTGTGTACCTACAACATGTTCAGAACTCTGACTTTTGATCTTGCTGGAGACATTGCCAAACTAAGATTTGTGAAATGCTAGGGGATTTGCAAAGCAGTTTCATGCTCAAGCTTGATTTTAAGAAGGCAGTAAACTTAATTTGTCTTAACAGTTTGGAGCTATAATTTAGGTACTTGCAAAATATATGCCAGTGAGGTGTTTGCTCCCAGTTTATCTTATCGTTTATCTCTCTAGGCACCATATATATATTATACATTAATCTTTATTGTCTGAGTAAACTTTTATATGAAAATTACCAACATAAAGTTTCTTTACCTGTTGTTATGAGTATCATAATTCTAGATTGTAAATGACTTAAATGAAATTGATTATAATTACAGTTCACTTACTTAATCCAGCTCACATGTAACTAGTTGTTGAGGTACTATTTATATCATCAGTTTCATGAACAATAGTTATGATGTGAGCTGGATTAAGTAAGTTGTTGTAACTAGTTGTTGAGGTGCTATTTATATCATCAGTTTCATGAACAATAGTTATGATGTGAGCTGGATTAAGTAAGTTGTTATAACTATTGTTCATTAAACTGATGATATAAATAGTACCTCAACAACTAGTTACAACAACTTACTTAATCCAGCTCACATCATAACTATTGTTCATGAAACTGATGATATAAATAGTACCTCAACAACTAGTTTGTCTGTTGTATCCCAGCCTGTCTTTGGAACCCTAGGGTTGAGTGAAAGGACTTGTCTGTGTTGCGTGTGTAGTGTGGTTTACATATTATTCTGTGTTTTCTCTCATAAGTTCTTAGAAATAATATTTAAATACTAAACATTTTTATGTTGAGTATTTGAATGTTTGCCTGTAATGTACTTGTGTACTAGAAACTACCTTTATACAGAGAGTATACCTTTGTAGATCAGTAAACAGAAGAAACTTGTGCTTGCTAAAATTGGAGCCAAAGAATATAGAGTAAAGACTGAAATTCAAACCAATGTGACATGAACAAACTACTTACCAAATAAGATCATATCCATTATCAAATAGGTCATCATATTGTATTACTGTATTTGTATTAAAACATGCTTTGTTCAGTATTAAATAAAGTTCTGGTACTGGCATTACGTGTAATTGATAGCACTGAGGCCTGTTTTTAATCAAAAGGTAAATATATTTTACATGCTATGTTCAGTATTAAATAAAATTCTGGTACTGGCATTACGTGTAATTGATAGCACTGAGGCCTGTTTTTAATCAAAAGGTAAATATATTTTACATGCTATGTTCAGTATTAAATAAAGTTGTGGTACTGGCATTACGTGTAATTGATAGCACTGAGGCCTGTTTTTAATCAGAGGTAAATATATTTTAGACTTTTAAATACAATTTTCTGCATAATTAAAAGAAATAATCAGACGGTATGCTTATGTAGAATTTGGTGTTCTTTCAAGCAGATTTTCTGATCAATGGATCTGCATACTGCCTGCATATATAGACATGCAGATTAACACGTCATAAAGCAGCCATTTTGAAAACCAATGAAAAGTGTTTCCAATGTCACTTATGATAATTCATATTGTGTTGCAAATTGGTTGTCAATCATAAAAATGGATGTAAATAACAGCACAAACTGAGAACAAAGAACCAGATCAACCAACCATATCACTCACCTAATTAATTAAGAACTATGTCTTAGTTTGATTGGGTGATATAACATAGCATGCATGACTCATGTGGTGCCATGTGGCACACAGTACAAGTGAATCTATACAATGTGCATTATTAGCATTGTGTTTGAATTTTTTGGTATAAGTGTTATATATAAATATGCATAAGTATGTATCACGCACTGAGTGCAAAAGATGTGAATAAAAACTCAGGTTAACACTTATGCTACATTGTGAAAAACACAGGTTTAAACTGTCTAGTGCAATGTCTGATAATAATTACAAAGTACGGTCAAGTACTAGCTGTATTTGGAGAAAAAATAGTATATTTTAACCATGTAACATAGCATTTAAGTGGTGTAATTTTAGCATTTGTAAACAAGTATTATTCCTGTATAGTTGTGCCTGAAGAATGTAAATGGCAAGAAACTTAATAGATATATTAAAGTTAACGTGTTTTTCAAACAGATAATAATAATAACAGCTTCTGATCAGAATAAATTATGTATCCAGAGCGAAACTAAAAATCAACTTAGCCATCAATTTAGCAAATCTACTATATTATATTTACTTATCTATCTTCTGACCTATAACCTTCTAACCAGTGTGTGTCACGTCATACTTGATTTCACAAAATAGAAGGGGTCATAAAAGCCAAAGTCTATTTATCCAGATAGAATAGTTCGATTTCCGTCTGCCCAGTGATGGGGGTGCAAGGGAGCCTTGAGGGGGGGTGCCATGAAACCTTATAAGTGTAGTGAGTTCAGGTATAATAAGCCTAAAGTAAAGACGTAGTGTTGGATCACCTAGCCTAGAGCCAAATGCATGAAATTTATCATGAAAGTAAAAATATCAAATTCAATATTAAACTTAAATTGTTTCTAAATTAAGCTATTTTCTGTTTTATCACCAATGTTGTTAATAAAAAACAAACCTCTTTAATCAATGGAGACTCTGAGTTATGAAATCAACAAATACTTTTCCAGTTTTGTTGTCCATACATTTCATTTTATACTTTCAGTACATAGACTAACAACAATATTAGGTTATACTTTTGTTGCATGTGCAGCGCCCTCTAGATTTGTATAGTATTCATTTATTTATTTAATCAAATTACATATTAATGAATTTTTTACATTTTTTATGCTTATAATATATTTTAGGTACAAACCTCTCACTAATATATTATTTAGAATAGATAAAGCATTTTCTATAAT
Source organism: Limulus polyphemus (assembly GCF_000517525.1). Classification (NCBI taxonomy): domain Eukaryota; kingdom Metazoa; phylum Arthropoda; class Merostomata; order Xiphosura; family Limulidae; genus Limulus; species Limulus polyphemus. Next base: position 36,918 of record NW_013670924.1, on the reverse strand, counting down.
TCTTCTTCAATGCAAAATCAATATTATGTAACTCTAATACGTAGGAAAATATTTCATGATAAATTATGATCATACAAAAAAGTGTTAAATATTTTATTAAAATTTAAAATCATGATTTTCTCATGGAGCACCTATCAATCTCAGACGGAACACCTGTGTTCCGTGGAACATAGTTTTAGGAAACACTGATCTAGTGGAAGTAGTAAATTGAGAACTTCCCAACCCAACTCCATGATCTTGTATTGCATCAAACGTGTCATATGTGGACATGCATTGTCGTGGAGAAGAACACCATTCCAATTGATGACTGATAAAAGGCTTGATTCAAACATTCAAGTTGCTGACAATAGATGTCTGCATTGACAGTTCGCTGTGGATTGACGAGTTCATAATGAATTACTCCTTTGATGTCCTACCAAATGCAAAGCATCACTTTCTGTGGATAGAATCCAGGTTTTGGGGTCGGAAGTGGTTTTTGTTTAGGACTGAGCCATTGTTTTTGACATTTAATAT
>NW_013670924.1:32242-35653 GCF_000517525.1 Limulus polyphemus | reverse complement strand
CATTGTGTGCCATCACTATATGGGATTAGAGTATACTAAACTTTACACATTATATAGACTACACTAACGTGACGTTTAGGCAGTTCGCTTAGCTATTTTATATGATGTACGTTTTTTGGGGGGGTGGTTAATGAAAATGTTCTGAGATGTGACATTAATTTCTTGATGACCTAATACTACCTGTGAATACATGTATTGACAACTCTTCTAAAAAACTAATATTGTAATCTTTGTGAAAAGTTAGAAAGAGAAATATATTATTTTTTCTGAAATAACTGTAAACCCAATGGTTGGTTGTCAGTGTTATTTCAGCTTATAAACATTTTCAAAAAGAGGATTATAAGTCTGGGATGAAAGATATAGTAAGCTGTAACTAGTTACTCTTAATTATTTTTGTTGCACGATCATAACTTTCCAAAACTAAAAGCACCATGTTTTTCTCTTCAGCATTTTCATATGATACTTTATTGAATCTTGTCTGTATTTTGTAGATGAATCCAAGGTATCCCTCTTAGCCAAGGTAGCCATTTGGATGATGATGGCTTATATTGTCATCACTTTAATGTCCTTGCTGTTTCCAAGTAGCAACCAGCCAGATGTGCTGCGTTATGTTTCGTGGAATGAATTTGTTCATCACATGTTAGCGAAAGGAGAGGTTGTATATATATCTTTGTACATCTGTGTGTGAATATAAATATGTACACTTAAAAATAGCTGAGATAGCACTGTGTAATTCTGTTATGATCTCATTGTACCTGTAAAATGAATTATAATTAAGAAGAGTGTATTAAATTACCAGCATTAAATGTTTAGTTTTGATCTATGTTGGCAGCTTGCTTTAACCAGAATTAGTATTAATAATATTTAATGTTTTCTGAGAAAACAAGAGGTATAAATAGTAGCTAAAGTTTGTAGAGGTCCAGATATTTAAATGGTTTTTATGTTATTTAGTTTTTTATAAGTATATGGAATGCATGGTCTTGTAAAAGCTGCTGTTATAGAATCAAAAGTACTTATGAAGATTTGTTTTTAAAGTTTTTGTATATCATTTTATTCAACAGAGCGTGACTGATAAGTGCTCAAAAATAAGAAATGTATTTCTTTTTCTGTTGTTAAAAAAAACAACCTTTAGAGGAATTAGTACTTTGTAATACCAATTATAAAATTTCTCCTGTAGGTGGAGGAAGTGGTTGTTAGACCCGAACTTGATTTAGTCACAATCTATCTTCACGATAATGCTATAATAAAAGGAAAGAGGGTAGGTTTCTTTTGAGCATTTTGATTTATGTAGACAAGAGATATGGTTTAGAGAGGAGATCTTTAATAATGAAATTTAGTGCATTACCTGTAAACTATAGCATATTTGTATGATTAACATCTTGTCTACAATGTCTTTCCATTTACTCAAGAATTATTTTTTGTATTAATTATATATTTTTGCTTGTAACCATATAAGCTACTAAAAACATTTTTTAATACTAATTTCTGTGGTTGCATTTGTAAAACCATCATTCAGAGTTCCACATGTAGAGACACGTTAAGGTACACTTAAAAAGTACTGGATGCAGAACAAATTATGCATGCTGTCATGTGTCTGCTCATGGATAAGAAAGAACAAATTATGCATGCTGTCATGTGTCTGCTCGTGGATGAGATGGAACAAATTATGCATGCTGTCATGTGTCTGCTCATGGATGAGATAGAAGCATATTGATGTTTGAATGTTTTTTCGTGTAAACTTGCTTATTACCAATGCACCCATGTACAAAGGTGGAACATCAACAGGATACGGGCATAGTCAGTATTAAGTAGCTTTCTGTACATTCTGGTGATAATCTTTGTGAACAGTTGATAAATCCCTGCTGCTGAATCTGACATATGATTATTATGTATGTTACATTTGCAATACAACGTTGAAGAAAAATAATAATATAGCTCTTCAGTAAGTGATATTTATATGTTAAAAAATAATGAACTAAATAGATAATGGACAGTATTTTTTTGTTAAATAAAATGAACAGAAGTTTTCTGCACATTTTATAAGGGTTTATTTAGTGCAAGCTTTTGACTTCAGTCATTTTATTTTATTTTAAATCTCACATTACTATGAGTCTGACCCCCAGTGGCACAGCGGTATGTCTGCAGACTTAAAAAGCTAGAATCCAGGTTTCGATACCCGTGGTGGGCAGAGCACAGAATGCCCAATGTGTAGCTTTGTGCTTAATTACAAACATACAAACAAACAATACTATGAGTCTAAAAAGTATTTATCTATAATTACTGAAATATAACCTTATTGATGCAACACATTCTGTAAATCTTGCTTTTTTTGCCTATGCATATTTCAGCCATTTAATAGAAAACGAACTTTGTTTCACACAATTCACGATTCATTAACTGTACACAATCTCATTTCAAGACTTAATAATTTTATTACACTTACAAATCACTTTTTTTGTGTGTAAAGTATACTAACTGATGAGTAAACTGGAATGAACAGAAACTGCCTGTTGTAAAAACACAAATGTAGACGACATAGTTTCAAAAGTCTTCTGTCTTCGGGTCCATTCCAGTTTGCTCATCATCAATACTCTGCCTAAACAATCTATAAAAGAACTATATTAACTCTTTCCATATAGGCATCATTTTCTAACTAGTTTTATAGCTGGTTGTATGTCATTTGTAAACGTGTTTGTATTTTTTAACAAAACAGGTGAATCTTATTGTGTGTCAGGTTTCTAGAAAGTATTATAAAGCATACATAGATACATTTTTCTAGATACAATTGTGGGAAATAAACAGTGCAATGGTAAACTGATTCTGGATAAAACTGTATCACATTTGTATAATTTCTGAAAAAAAATATAAGTGTGTGAAACTTTTTTTTTTGCTATATAATCTTATGCGGGTCACAGTTTATAACTTATGTGTTATTAAGGTACAATAATGATACTCGGAAAGAGAAAAAAGTTTAAAGTTTGGTTGAAGTTTTATATAATTTGGTATTTATATATAGAGAACTAAGCCACACTTTTTTGGTAACTTATAAAATATCAGCTTATTCAAGCCAATTTCCAGGATTGTGTAACCCAATCAGATTGAACTGATAAATTTGTAAAGTTTTTAAGCTGTATACTTAAATTATACTTTCTTCCCTCTCTTGGTGCAGATGTCTTCTGTACCTTCTTCCTACTCTTGGTGCAGATGTCTTCTATACCTTCTTCCCACTCTTGGTGCAGATGTCTTCTGTACCTTCTTCCCTCTCTTGGTGCAGATGTCTTCTATACCTTCTTCCCACTCTTGGTGCAGATGTCTTCTGTACTTTCTTCCCTCTCTTGGTGCAGATGTCTTCTATACCTTCTTCCCACTCTTGGTGCAGATGTCTTCTGTACCTTTTTCCCTCTCTTGATG
>NW_013670924.1:12969-31456 GCF_000517525.1 Limulus polyphemus | reverse complement strand
TTCTTCCCACTCTTGGTGCAGATGTCTTCTGCTAGTACGTGCAGTTCAAACTACTAGATCATAAGGCATGGCAACTGCTTGATTTTTGAAATGTATAAATTATGTTTCAAAACTCATAAATGTACATTTAATTTAACTGGCTAGTGGCTGTTGTCTCTGTAACCACTCAACTCAAGCTTTAACTATGGCTCACAATGAAAATAGCTTTGTTAGGAAGTCATTCTGAATCATACATTACTTTACATCCCCCTTTTCTTCTGATTTAATAATCTGCAGCTTCCTTCTTCATCATCGCCAGTATTTTGCATTACAACTCAAAGCTTTTCTTTGGCCATTTGGCATTTTTCAATAATACAAATAAAAATTCTTCTTTTGTCCATTTGCAGCTTGCTTTCTCTGCAACTGGTATCGCATGAAGATTACATCCACATCTGCTGCATCTTTTAACAAGTCCAGCATTTTGTAAACTTTGAATCGGATGCTTCTAACATCTGTTCTCCAAGATATGTACAATCTTGACCAAAAATTTGCTGATTGTCTTTAAAGTTACCAGTGATTACTGCCTTCTCGAGAATATTTGTAGATATAGTATTACAAAAATACCATGACCTTGGGCAAAGTTTAGTCGCACACTTTTTTCCATTTGCCAGAAAATAAAATCCATGTATATGTTCCAGTTTTTTTTCAGTGTTGGTGTTGATGAACACTGTTTGATTTCTCATATGACTGTGCTTATTCAGTAGAACTTGCAAGACGGCTGATAAAATACTGGATGTGTGCTTCCCAAAGGCAGAATACCATATGTGGTGTGTTTGACTTAGAGTTAGTGTTAAACATCTGTTAGAGGCTATAAATAGTTTTTTGCTTCACTGAATATGGGTGCTATACACATATACTGTTCGGTTTGACAAGATAATTCACTTTATCTCTGGCAGGTTTTAGTTTTGTTGTACAGATATTATTTATCTTTGCTAAATAAACTTTAAATTTTGTTGCAGAAAAAGATTATTACAAAAATTCAGTTTTTTTAATATTTCTTTTGATTTGCTGTGTTTCTATTTTAGGTTGAGCACAAGACATTTCACATGAACATCGTAGATGTAGAGAAGTTTGAGGAAAAACTCCGTCTTGCAGAAGAAACTCTTGGTATTCGACCGGACCAAGGAGTCCCTGTGGTATACGAACGTAACCAGGAGAGCACGTGGTTGTTGCTTGTATCTCTTGTAGCTGTTGCATTAATGATTCTTTTGATGTTTCGAACAGGACAGATTAAAACTCCTCAGAGTATGGATTTTCTTGTAAGTGTCAATGCTGTTTGATTTTGTTACCTTATTTCTTTAATAAATAGTTATTTATTCTTAAAATATAGTTAAACTTTTAATAACCAATTGCCCTTTACATAAGCAGTGTAATACCAATCCACATGGGTACTTTGTATAATGATGCTAATCATTGTAGTGTTTATAATGCTAGAAGGGATGTGCCACTATACATTAAAGAAAAAAAACACATTGATGAACTAAGCTGAATTTTTAATGGTTTTTGTCGCATAATTAGAAAGCAGAAAATTATGTTAGTTACAGGACATTATCTACATTTTTTGTGTTATTATTCTGTGCTCTGTGTTGCATTATTTGATTAAATAAAAAATGTTTAGTGCAGTAGTACCATTAGTATAAAAAAAGTAGGGTTAAGTGTCACTGACAGTGAACAGCAAGAAAAAGTACTTTATTTCTTCTTCTTTATATGTATTCTTTATTTATTAGTATAAAGGTAACTAAAATGTAAAAGTTAGAAACTTTTTTAGGTTAGAGTAAGTATAATAAAGAAAAAAGTAATAATAAAATAATTTTTTATGATGTATGCTTGGAAGCAACTTGTGAGTAGCCCGTACATTATATAATTCAATAGGGTAATGTGAGCTACACATTCACCAAGTGATTTACAACTTATAAAGTAGTCCCTCCTAATAATGACTTCCTTTTAGATATGACCATTATTTGTGCATGGAATACTTTTACATTGGTCTGACCTCCCATGAGTGACTTCCTGATAGATGCAACATATGACCATGATTTTTGGGTGGAAGGTCAGATAACAACCTTTCTTTAGTGACTTTTCTTCATTTCAATAAAAATGTATAAATGTGGTTGTTGTGTTCATGTATTTGATTTCACGTGTACATGTATGTACTAGGATCTGATTCAAGTGTAATTTGTTGATGTCCACAATGGGTGAATGATTAGATACAACACCACACAATGAAAGGTTTGTATTGTATGTGATATTGTTCAAAGTATGAAAATCTTTACCTCAATTATTCAATGTGATAAAAAAATAATTTCAATAGCAGTCAGTGCTTGGTTACACCAGTTGATACATGAGTATTTTGATGAGTAGTGTGCAATTGACAATGAAAATGAGACCATGATGCAAGCTGGGAAAACCCTCACCAGCCAATCAGCGGTGAGAATGAGTGTTTTCTGGAAATGCCAGGTGATGCATGATGTAGGTAATTAACTCTCCTGGTGAGTAGTTAGTCTGTGGCTTGCTGTATAAATATGACACATATCGAAGAATAATTCACTTTAAGGCCAGTGGCTCAAAATTTGTTTGGCTTTAGATTTTTCATTGCGTGGGGTGAGGAGAAACAAAAGTTTCTGACCACCCAAGGTTGTCTTTCAGGCCCCAGAATTTTCTTTGAGGCTTAAAATATTTTTAAACCTAAATTTCTGCCACAAGTTTTAATTTTTAATTTAAATAAATCAGTTAAATTTTTGTACAAAGATAGATTCTGTCTCACAATGCCTCAATAAAAGTAAAAACATAAACACTTCACCTTACTTTCACGTGCTGAAAAAGAACAACTAAATGCTTCTCAGTATCATATCTGCCAGACTAATGAACATTCAAAGTGACCCTGATAAAGTGCAAAATAAACAAAGATGGACGATTTTTTATAAAATAGATCCAGTGTCAATTTGTCATGTGTGAAATAAAAATGTGATACATGTAAATTTTATGAAATAAGAGAGGTGATTTTTTATCCAATACATGTGACTGATGAATAAATTATTTCACATGAAGCAAAAACAAAATAATTTTGAGTTATCTTTATTGAATTATTAACCATCATATTTATTATTATACCAGTTTGCTACATCATCTTATTACCTATACAGTATATAAAACCATTATGCTCAAGGATTGGCAGTAGTGAATGGCACAGCTTGGTCGTTTGTTAACTGGTTATTGATCCTTTTGATAACTTCCTGTCAGATATGACATTTTTATCATGGCAAATAGGTTGGTCTTATCTAAAAGGGACTACTGTATGGCACAAATATTAGTTAGACACAGTTCAAAGGACAATAAAACAATAATATTTAAGTATAAACGGATGTTACAAGTTTAAAGCTATTTAGGATAAACAAATGTAGTTTCATATTACAATTTGCAGTCATTCTAGAAAGAAACAAAAGGGTAATTTAGATTTATTTCAAATTTGTTTTGGGTAGTTACGAGATAGGTCAAATTGTCCAACCTCGTATAGAGTTAGGGTAGAGAAAATAACAGATAAAATATAAAGTTTTACTGAAAAAAAAACTTTGAAATTTACTTGAAGTTTTAGAGATTATGCAAATTAAATTTGAGATTTTACAGATGAAGAAGAGTATTTTTAATCCTAATGTGGAAATCACTTTGCACTCAGAGTAGTCAACATTTTGACTTGATATATCCATGAAGAAATTTTTTGTGAAAATACTTCACTAAAATTCTGACTTTTATGTTTACAAATGACTCTTCATGATTACTGAAGATTTACAAAATTTTGTGAAGGTACACAAAACATATTAGAAGTTATAGTATGGAAACTATAAAGGTCAATTTGGGATCGCAAACTTGGCCAATTCGACTGAGCTTGTAGCGAGAGAGTTAATGTAGGCAGTGGCATCCATTTGGCTGAATTCAGGTTCAATTGTACCAGCATATGACAGGACAAAGGATTATAAGATGGAGTCTTTATAATGATGGCATTGATGTTAATATTCTGCAGGATGTAGAGGCTAGTGCACCCATCAGTACTTAAGCCTGTTATTGATCATCAATGTTGCCAAGTCAGTACATTTTACAAATCACATATTCTAGGGACCAGAATCAATCTTAAAACTATCTAAATCTGTGTGTAAGTGAATGGATGTTACATGAATTTTATTGGAATGATATTTTTCGTGTAAAATATGCTCAAGACTCAGCAGAAACCTAAAATCACGAAATTGTTAAATAGGCTTAAGAATACGGATGTTAGAGAATTTTCAGATTTCCATCTTCAGTATAAACATTTCAAAAATAATTAACAACATTTGTAGTGTAAGTTCTTCGTCAGGTATTGCCTAAAATTAATTAATAAAAAGAGACAAAAATGTAATTCCAAATGGCAACAATGTTATATAATGAGTGTTATAAACCTAACCTCCATGCATGTAATAGTTAAATATTTGCTATAAAGACAGTTTGTCATCTTATACCTGATTAGATCAACCATTGTTTATATGGTGATCAATCTAAGTAGAGATATTTTGAGTGACATTATGGGCCCACCTTGCTAAATATTTTTTGGACAATCTTTTGCTTTTAACTCGGTAATGACTACATGCTTTCAGACTTAAGCACATAACATAACTCCCATTAAATTTCGTTCCAGTAATAAAACCAGTGGAAAAAATTGATTAAAACTTGACAAGAACTTTCATAAAAGGATGTAGTTTGAGAAAATAAAGTATTTAATTTTGTTTTTTTTCTACTATTTCAAATAAAAATTTGTTATTTAATGTAATCATTTTACTTAGACTCTGAGTAGTTCAACTACAGGGTGATTTTCATGTTAAGATAAAAATACTATTTATTATCTTACAGCTTTAACATTTCACTTGCATAATCTCTAGAACCTCCTAATTGAATATCATAAGCTTTTTAAGGTAAATGTTTATATTTTATTTTCCATTTTCTTTACCTTATCACTAACTCTAGTTGTTATCATCAACAGACAAGTGCAATGAAATGCTTAAAATTAAGAAATAGAAATATATATATATAAAAAACTACCTTTTAATCTTTGTTGAATAATCTAAAAATATCTTCCTTGGGTCATATGCGTACTTTCACGTCTTAATCCTTTCACTTTTAGTTTATTTTTAATGTTTTATTTTCCTTTCCTGTTCTTTATCTTTGATTATTTATGTCAGCAGGTGCCTATGAGTGATAGAATGTTAACATCGGCAGAGATAGTTTAGCTCCAGCAAAATCTAATGCATACTTATAACTTTATGAACAATTGTTTAATGAGGCAAAGCATAAATTTATCAGCTCATTAAACCTTTCAAATATGAATATTAAAACACAGATAATACATATTTAACTAAAATATAAAAGTAAAACTGAAATGCAATTTAACTGTCTATCAAACTAATATGTATAAGGTGAGAAAAAAGAGCCAAGGGACACTGCTTTCAACAATTAGTTATAACCATGCCATTCAAGTTAAAACTGTTGCTTAGCAACACAGCTTCTCCTTTGCAAATGGGTATGGCTTATCATGAACTGAGGAATTTTTACAATGGTTTGCTCGGAAACAAAATTTCTTGGAATGTACTTGAATTACTAGTAAACAACCTATATACTATACTTTGAAAGTCTGCACAGAATCGTCTACATTACACACACAGTTTCTTCTATAACAGCTCTTAAAGTTGAGATTTGTAACTGTGAGAGCATAATGAGATATCAAAATTCAAGTTAAATAATAGTATTTTAGAAGTTTCTTTTGAAATAAAAGAATAAAAACTTTGATAATATTAAACTTTGAATTATAATGTACTTGATGATAATAATTTCATTAAAATATATTGACATTAAAGTGGTTTAATTAAATTTTGAAGGGAACACAATAACATGCATAGAAATGGTTTTAAAAATGGTGTCATCATTATATGGTTAAGGGACAGTCAGGACTGAAAATACAATATTGTTATATATATTAGTTTAAAAAAGTAGGCTTAAGTTTTCGTGACAGTACTATATTTTTTGTTTTTCATGTATATTTTTTATTATTATTATAAAAGTAACAAATATAAAAAATCGAAACTTCTTAGTTCAGATAAGGTTAGACTAGATAAGATAAAGAAGAGTAATAATAATAATAATAAATTCTTCAGGAGCTATGCTCACAAGTAGTTTGTGCATTACCTAATTCAGTAGGATAACATGGGCTACACGTTCATCTAAAAGCTTTTGATAAGGTACTACACGAAAGATTAGTTAAGAATATCACATCAGTAGGTTGATGGGAAATGACTAGTTAGAATGTAAATGTGGATGGATGGGGAAACCTCTAGTCGACCTCGACCCTTGTTATTAGTGAAGTATTTCAGGTGTCAATGCTTGGGTCTTTGCACTTTCTTATTTACTTTAATGATACGGGTATAATTAGTAAATTTGTGAAGTTTTCTGATGACATTAAAGTTTTGGGTATTTGTAGCTTGAGAAAAGATAAATTAGTTATGTAAAGTTTCAATCTGGTAAATCCATCTTGGTTTTCATTTATAATATCATATTTCACTAAATGATTTTTAAAACTTCTTTCATTAGACTAGAATGTTTCCTACTACAGAAGTAGGACTAACTGGAATGACCCAGGGAAATGAAAAGTTGTCACAAAAACCTTTCAAAATAGCTCATAAAAGTCTATGAAAAAAGACTCCCTTTGATCTTGGTTAAGCACACATAATTAAGACAATTCAGTAGGTGTTGGAGTAGAAATTCACAGGTAAACTTGTGACGAGTACGTTGATTCTTCAGTGGATGGATCATGTTGAAACGTTCCTCAGTAGCATGATTATGTTCAGTGAGATAACATTCCATTTGAGTGTAGCAGTCTGTAGACTTAACTGGTGAAATTAGAACCCACACCACCAACCAGGAGTATGTAGGAGACTCAGTGTAAGATGATGTTTGATATGATATTTTACAATAAAAGATCTGTTGCCCCTTTTTCTTCCAAATATATACTGTCAACTGGACTTATGTACTTGAACACTTTTGAGCATTTTTTCTTCACCCACTTGAAAGCCTATATAGCTATTTATCTGTCATAATAAAAATAGACTTACATGACAAACTGGCCATGTGGGAACATTACTTTGAGCACTATGGTCTCCAAACTTCATATTTATAGACTTTTGATGCATTCAAGTACATGTACTCAGGTAACTACATTTGCTGCCATCAAGGATCATACTAGTAGAATAACTAATACAGTTATGTTTGTCAGTGTATTTGACAAATAGTGAAGTTACTTGTTCCATGGTCAGTCGAGGTTATCTGGAAGTGATATAAAGCCTAAAGTTAAAGTTTAACTTGTGTTCAAATACTTTCATAAAAAGTGAAGTAATTGTATTATTTTCATTGGCTGTGCACTATATTGAAAATGATACCAGAAACCAAGAGCTTGCTTGTAATTTGATTATACACTTTTTGTGACCATAAAAAATAAAAATAAAATTCTGTATGTGTTTATTGTTTAGAAAGACATAAGGCTGTATTTGTCATAAAAGAATCGATTCAACTTTTTCAAAAACTTCCCATGCCTAAGCCTAGAGTAATTTGATTGCTTTGTTTTTCCACTGTGTCTTAATGGTTGATTAATGGCCTAGTTAAGACTGCTACTTACAGATTTGATCACATGTATACTGAATTCAGATATTTGTTTTATTTTGCATCTAATACATGTGCTGCCAAGTTGAGTCAAAAGTGTTAAATAAGTTACTTAGGTCCTACACTAATCCTGTTTATGTGATGTATTTATGCAGTTTATTCTGAATTTTTGTTTCATTCTAGTTCAAGAGATTTTATTAAATTATTTTTACATTGGTATTGTCCTCATGGAAGTATATTATTTGAGGATGTTTTCATCACATACATATTTTTAAACTTTTTTCCTTTTGATTTTTTTCCTACTCTCATGATTTTATGTCTGAGGAGATGGAGAAATACTTTTAAAATTTATTTCCTTACTGAATATTTATATGTAACAAATCTGTACACAGAAATTGTCATATAAGATGATCTTTATTATTAACTTTTTAACTATGGGTACCCCTTTAAACACTTTTCTGTGCAAGTTGCCGTGTTCCATTGAAAATTTAGTTAAACATCTTTATTATCAATATATGTGAATTAAGCTAACATTATAATGTATGTTATGATTCAAAGTTTTATGTCCCATATTTCAAAAGAAACCTTTAAAAAAACTATTTAAAACTTCAGATGTATTGTAACATGACCAATAAGTTATGAAAACTCTCTACTTTGGCACTCTGTATCTTCAATAATACAATGACAGTTCTGTAGATAACATCTAGGCCATAAGATGCTTACATAACCTTTTGACTCATACATTTCAAAGTTCCTTGAATGAATACAGTTGAAACAAGTAATAATTTTTTTCAACTCATGACTTGTGCCACAACCACATTTAGCAGATTCGTTTGAGCTGTGTAGCCTACATGTAGATGGTACATACACATGTATACTGATTAGGAAGAGCTCATTTTATACTATAATCTAACAATGGGTATTTTGAAATTTGTGCACAGTTCTCATCACAGGATACATGTAACTGACTGTAGTATTGTTGGCTGCTTGATTGACTATAGCATTTATGGTTGTATTTTACTTCAATGTGTTATAGTTAGAGATACAGTTTATATTACTATTACATTTTAGTTAATTATGTATTAGTTATGTATACTTGAAAGGTTTAAACATTTTTTAAATATACTTTGCGTCAGTTCTCAAGGTTTACAATATTATGTGGTGCACGACAATTTTGCCGAAGGGCTCTGCTTGTCTACCAGAGACACCATAATATGCATCGAGGGCACTTTTGATTTGTGTCAAGATAAATAATTAGTGGTAAAGGACGAGAAAGGAAAATAAAACATTAAAAATTAACTATATGTGAAAAGGAAAAGACCTGAAACGATGAATTTAACAAAAGGAAAATCTTTAAAGGTATTTTACAAAAAAATTAAAAGGTTTGTGTTGTTTTTTTCTATCTCCTAATTTTAATTATTTCATTGCATCGTATGTTGATGATAATAGCTAGAGTTAGTGTTATGGTAGAGAAAAATAAAAACCAAATATTTACTTTAAAAAACTTTTGATATTCATTTAGGAGGTTCCAGAGGTTATGTAAGTGAAATATGAAAACTGTACAATGAAGAAAAGTATTTTTATACTTGAAATGAAAATCACCTTGCACTCAAATTCTTTTAACAGTCTTGAATATAAAAACTATTAAAGATAAATAAGATTTTTATTAGAAAGACATAATAATAATAATGTCATTCTTTGTGTACAAAATACTTATAGATATTAATAAAATTCTATGAAGTTTTGTGAGGAATGCTCAGAGTTACCGTATGTTTTTTGCATACATGTCCTTCCCCAGTCAAAGTGATGCAAACTTTGTCAGCTCGTGCTGAAAGGGTTAATGTTTCTTGTTTGGAGAGTATATTATCATGGAGGATCATCATATACTCTTGCACCAAATGTTTTCAAAAGGCAGTAATGATTTTTACCAGACTTAGGTTGCCAGGCTGTTAAACGAGGGAACCTGTTTCATGATATATTTAAAATAATACTTAGTACTGTGAAATAAACTAGAATTTTATTATTTTCCAGTCACAGCTAGGCCGTGCTAAATATACAATAGTTGACCCTCTTAACCCTTCTGGAAAAGGAGTTCGCTTTAAAGATGTAGCTGGACTGAAGGAAGCGAAGGTGGAGATTATGGAATTTGTAGATTACTTAAAGCGCCCTGAAAGATATAAGGTATGTTTTTTAATGATTTTTGTTGTGCTCTGTTTTTCTATTTTGTATTATAACTTCATCATAAGTCAGTTAATAAACATTGTTTTTCTCTGTGGCATAGTGATCTGTATTGTATAATATTTATTGTATAAATAGCTTCAAATTACTTCCAATTTACTTTATTTTATGATTTTATCAGTCCTTAGGTGCCAAAATTCCAAAAGGTGTTCTCCTGCTAGGTCCTCCAGGATGTGGAAAAACTATGCTTGCAAAGGCAGTGGCTACAGAAGCTAATGTTCCTTTCTTAGCAATGGCTGGATCAGAGTTTATTGAAATGATTGGAGGTAAATATATTTAATAGTGCTTTTTGCTCTGAATTTTTAAGTGCACCACATTTTATTTTTCTAAAAATTATAATAATACAGAAATGATTCAAACAGCTTGAAGAGACAAAGTTATGTCCATATTTTGGTGCTGAAACCATTTACTGAACCTGGGAAATAATACTAAATATATAGCAGTTTTTGGGCAAAGTGCACTTTGGGACTTGAGAAAGAAATCACTGTCTCGTCATTCATTTGAGTCAACATTTTGACCCATTCTGAATGGTTAGAATTTCCGAACTGTAATATATCCATATAGATAATTCTAAATATTTTAGAAGGTAATATTGTAGTAATGATCAGAATTTTACTTTTATCTTGCTATTTTACTCAAATTACACTATTCTTGTGTTGTTTTGTTCTTCTGTCCTGCACACTATGATTTGTCTCATTTTTGAGACTTTCTTCTTCAGAGTATTTTTTAGCTATCAGCTACTCTTGTCCTCCTGTTTCTTTTATTCAGGATAAGATTTTTACCATCCAGACTTCCTTAACTCTCTCTCTCTATGAGCTTGATCCCAGGGACCAACCTCATAACCATTTTGTGTTTGTTATATTTTTCATACTATAACTTTTAATACAGTAAGCATACCTTCATGAAATTTTATCAGTATACATTACAAGGCTATCTTACACAAAATATCAGATTTTTGTAATTAATGATTTGCTCATGCATTTTTTCTTTTCAAATGTTGACTATCCAACATGCAAAGTAATTTTTATTTTAAGATCAAAATACTTTTATACATCCGAAGATTGTCCAAATTTCACATGCAAAATCTTTATAACTTCCTAGTAAACTCCAGATAATTATCAAACGTTTTTTTTAGAAAAAATTTTATATTTCATTTTCACTATTGTATCTCTGTATGAGTTTAGTTGATTTAACCGACCTTATAACCACCATAAAAAATTAGGAAATACACATAAGTTATGCTTTTTTCTTTCTAGAATGACTACAAATCATAACACGAAACCACAAATTTTTAGTGTAAATAGTTTAAATCTCATAACATTATACATCTATATATATTTATTATTTTTATTTTATTAATCATTCAGCCATGTCTGACTAACATTACAGAAGTTGCAATGATGCGCTGCACGTGCACTCATGATATATGTCCAGTAGTATAAAACTGGCCTTTACAAAGTGACCTGTCTTGGCTGTGTTTTAGTGGACCAATATTTTCTAAAATACAGTTACATTTTGGTCATAATACATTACATATATATATATATATATATATATATATTTACAAGGTAGTTCTTAAATTTCAGTTATTTTCTTAAAACATAGAACAGTAAATAAAGAACTGTGAAAACAATTATGTCTTCTACTTACAAACTTCGTACTCGCTTGCCACTTGCTGTAATTTGCTAAACCTTATCAAATTTCACACATTGAGAATGTAAAACAAAATAATTTTTTTAGGTTTTATATATATACATATTGAAATAACAAAAAAAACATAAATTACTATATCAATACCACAGAATTCCTATAATTTATCAGGCTTAATAACTAAGCTGTATTTGGGTCAAAAATTAGCTCCAAATTCTCTTACCTTTCCACTTTGATTCTACCATGAAAAGAAAGGTTTCCTGCATAAACAATTTGCAGAGGCTGAGAAAACCATGTGGGGGACATTCTGAGTTTTCAGTTGGTCATACACATGTCAGAGAGAGAAGTAGGTGTGTGTAAGCAAGTATTTCCAAAAATGGAAGAGGTGGGCAAGGCCACCTTGGTTGATTCACTAAACATAATAATATCTCAGAAAATAGAAATGGAAGGAGGCTCTTATTTTACATTCTAGCTTGTCAGTATTGGTAATTTGAGTTTCTGATTCCTAAGAAACTATAGACTTCATATTTTGACATCAAAAACATCTAATTTGAACCAAAGCAGTATTCAGCATACCTTGTGACACACTAAAATCAACATTTAGAAATTTAATATTTAAATCAAATTTAAGAAATTAACTAATTTATAATACTAAAATTTGGGTTACAATCGACAGTGTGATACCAAACTTATTTACATACATTCATAAAAGAGTTGTTCAATAAAATTTTGAATGAAAGTCTACACATGTGATGACATGCCCTTTGACCCCTGACCATAGGAAGACCCTTTAAGATAAGGTTAACTATGGCTCACAGTGATTTAGTTTCCATTACTACTTAACTCTTACTTTCTTTTGTAAACTTATTTGTTATAAGATACTCATCTTTTCCCCTACTCCTAAGTTTTGGCTGACTATGAAAGAGCTTCTTCCCTCACATGTCTTTAGAAAATTTCATCTACAATAGCATCCCATTCAGGAAAAGAATGGCAGAAAGAGGTGATTAGGATTTTTAGCATTTTGACCTACTTTTGGTAGTCATACCTTTTGAGAAATGACCATCTAGTAATTCTCATCCTTTTGCATTGCTTTACTTCTCAACTGACATCAGTACTTCTTTTTGTTCATTTTGACCCTGTTAATTAGCCAAAAGTAAACATAAGCATTTTGAGACACCTTTACCAATTCAATGACTCTCTTCTCTTGCAGGAGAATTTCCCATCTGGATTGTTACATTAAGAGTTATTTGTGGAACTCTTAGCTTTGGGTTAATTAGACTCAACTGATATTTTAATATGGTCTTGATGTCCTTTCCTCTCATTTCTGATTCAGTTGTTTACAAATTTTGTATCAGGAATTCTCAATTTTCTTTGAGAAAGGAGAAGTCAGAATTATTTGTAATGCTTTCTCAGACTTTTACTTCCATCTCTTTATGGTTCTAAAGATAACAGGAGGATGGAGACCTTCTATAGACTTGTCTTAAGCCTTTTTTTTCCTAGAGACACCTCATTTTCAATTACATAAGGTTATTATGAAAGATTCGTAGAGCCATTGGTTTATGGTTGTGGATATACAAGATACTTATCTTCATATCCTTATTCATCTGTAGTCCTGTCAATTCTTTTTGGCATTATGGGTAATTTATCAGATCAGTTCCCCCTCCACTCGACTACATATGTTTTCTATCAAGTACTCTTGTTTTTGCTAATCTTCTCCATTCATCCAAAATTGATTTTTACTTTTACATGGATGATCGATTTATTCTGATTTTTTCGTTAATTCAGCTTTTTACACATTCACAATTGATCACCAAGCTGGTTACCTCTTGTGGTTGGATCATGCATAACTCCAGTTCTCATTTAGTACCAACACAGTATTTGATATATCTGGGGATTTGGATCAACACATTTCAAGATAAATTTCTCTGTCTCTTATAGCATTGTAAGTTTTATCTCTTGTGTACATATTCCCATGTCTTCCACACCTACCACCAGAAACATCCTTTCTGCTTTGGGGATGATGGCTTCTTTTCACGAAGTCATTCCCTTGGGGTTCTCTCACATGTGACATCTCCAATGGGACCTTACTTCTTAGTGGAGTCCAACTGCAAACCTTTTGTCATGCAGCATTTCTGTTTCGTCCATCTCTCTCTCTCGTAGTTAATCAGTTTTGGTTGCATCTAAAGTTTACTTTGAGACGTGGTTTTCTGTCACAAATGAAATTAAGGAATATGAAATATGGGTGGGGAATATATTTAATTTCTTTTGACAGTGTGCAGTAAGTCACAGGGAAGGTTGAGAATTCTGAGTATGTTGACGCATGCTCTTCATTACATCAAGGACATTCAGAACTTTGAGTCACTTGGTTTTTGACATCATGAAGGTAACTCAACTAGGAAAAGCTTTCAGCATTTCAGACTTGTTTCCTGACCTGAAATACAATATAATCCTGAAAATGTGAAATTCTGTAAAATTTTATATTTTTCCTAATTGCTTTTATTTTTCTCAGTATTTGGAAAAAGATGATCTTAATTTTTTTGTATGATATATTAAAAAGTAAATACTAATTTCTTCCATTGTCCAAGTGGAAGTTATTTGGCCAGTATGCTATTTGATTTTTCTGTGCCTTTTTTAACCATTCTATGTATTCAGAGTTCATTATTAAATCGTATTGAATATAATCTTTACTTGAAGAAGCAGATCTTTTTATACTCAAATTGAACACAAAAAAAAAAGATTTTTTTTTTAGTTTCTATAAAGTGATGTTGAAAAGAAATTGTGTCCTCCTACTGTTGTTTTTTTCATATGATTATTGGTTGAAAAAAGAAGAGTTTCACCAAAGGTTTGTAAATGAGAATAAGCACTCTTTATGTTTGTTTGTTTTTATATTTCAGGGTTAGGTGCAGCTCGGGTGAGGGATTTGTTCAGAGAAGCTCGTAAACGAGCTCCTTGTATTGTTTATATAGATGAACTAGATGCTATTGGTCGACGTCGAAGTGGAGGGCAAGTATTATGTTATTTGAAATAATTCTATCAGTATGAAGAAATTTCTATACAGGAAAATGTTTAATATAAACAACAGATGTAATTGTTTATAATTGGCTTCATAGCATGCCTGTATATGATCATCAAAACACATCACTTAGTAACATACTGTGGATATTCATATATTTATATACTTTGAAAATTGCATAGATTCATGTACATGTCTAACAAAGTTCTTTAAAAAATACAAGTAAAATGGTGTCAAAGAGAAAGTGAGGAATGTATTGTCCACATTTCATTCAAAGAATTTTATATGAAATACGAGGCAATTAGATAAAAAAAAGTAGAACAAATGGGCTGAGTAGTCTTATTTTTTCCTTCTTTCTAATTTAGATAGTTCAGTTTATAAGTACAATGTACAGATTACATACATGTGGAAATTGCTTACATAATTTTTCAAATTAGCTGTAATTACAAGAAAAAAAATTTAAATATATGCCTTTGTTGCAACTAAAGAAAACTATGGCTTGCAGAGTGACAGTATTATTTTTTCTTTGTCATACTTGAGATAATTTAAACAACATTATTTGTAAAAAATGCTACGATATGTAAGAGGTATTTGAAATGTACTCTTTTCAGATTGAACACAAGAGCTGTAGCTTGATTAACATTCTAACCTTTGTTTAAAAAGGCCTATGATTTGATGATAAATATAAAAGTTTTGTCTTCCTTAGCCTAACATGTGTGAAAAACTAAAAATAAGTGGCACATTATAAGTTTAGCATTTTTTACTAAACTAGAAAAATATCCTTTTATTCAAAATTGGAAAGAATTTATAAATAAACTTATTTCCGAAATAGGTAAGCACCTGAATTGTGCATTTTTTTATCTTATATCGTAGTAAAATGTATTAAAACATTGTTTTTATTGGTTTCTACATAACTGTATGCTGAAACTGTTTCAGATTCCTCTTGAAGTATATGTCTATATTTTAGTTTTTTTTGTAAGAGACAACTTAGTCACTGATATCTGCCGTATTTTAATCGTTTTCTCTACAGCATATATAAATATATGTAAGTTACTTACATTGATATTTATATAACACTTAATTACCTACGTTAATTAAGTGATAAGTATAAGTTTAGTATGGAGTTTTGTTTTTAGAATGCCAAACCAATTAAAGTGAATATGTGTTGAAAACTTTAACTATTTAATTAATGTTCATGACACTGCACCTTTATACAAAATGTGTCAAATTATTCTCTCAGACTAAGTTCACACAAATACCAATTTTCAGAATGAAAATATAGTCTTCGTGAATTATGATAAAAGTTAATATTGCATTCACAGTGTTCTATGAAATATGTACAAAGTCTGTTACCCACACTGAACAGAATAGGTAAATAGTAGGTTACATACCTGTGCTTGAAATATAGGTTTTTCTTAGTTGAGATATTTGTGTTATGATCAGTCTTTTAAAATATGAGTTCAAAATGAAAGGCTAATATCAACTTTAGGCCCTGACTTATAAGAACAAACTTCTTTTATATTTTAGTAAAACAAAGCAGTTATAATACATATCAAATCCTTGAAGTAAGGCATAATTTGTAGTTGGTAGGATGCTGTACCATATACCTGTTTTTATAGGTTTGTTGCAATGAAGATATCAAATGTTTAAACAGTTTTCTATTTGTACATTTGTTTTTAATCTTTTAAGACATTTTAGGTTTTTAGGTATGTAGTGAGTGCATTATTTTTTAAAATATAATGTCAGTTTGAGTATGAGAGTTTAAAGTATGATTAGTATTAACATGAATAATTCAGTTTTTGTATTCCATTGCTTTTTTAATGGAGGAATGCATTGTGCTTTAACATTCATCAAACTCGAAATGCTCATTGTTGCTATGAGTTGTGGGTGGCTTTTGGCACACAAAAACGAAAGGCTAGAGAAGCTAATGCTGTGATTAAAGAATATCACAATAGGTTAAATGGATCATGCAGTGAGCTTAGATAAATATTTACGTTGCACATGTTTGACAATGGTTTTTGTTTTTATAAAGTTTATCTCTTCAGCAATATGTTTCTCCATTTTGTGTTAGTAAACATCTGGAAAAACAAAGGTCTGTACAAAATCAGATGTGATGGTGTGAATAAGATTGTATTACAAGAGATTTGAGAGTTTGGGCATCTGTGGAGCAATCAGAGTGGCATAATATAAAAACTAGATTATTTGGGTCAGTGTGATAGATGAATGTGATTTGTTTCACTGCTTTTAGTTTTACTAAATTATTACATCTGCATTTTATTCTTCTTCTAAAGACTTCCTTATAGAAATAATCAGAAAAAACGAAATGGTGTGTTTAAGTGTTATATGCTCACAAAAAGAAACCTATCATTCTATAGGTATTTGAAGAACTTATAGCATTCCGCCACAATTTAATTCTTCGTATTGTTCGTTGACACTGAGCAACTGGTACATAATTGAATAGAGTTGTTTAAACATATGTTTAACAACATGTAAAAGCTTGGAATGGTCTGTTCTTTCATTGGGGGTGTGTCTGTGAGCCAGACTAGTTTCGGAGAATTCCACTCTTCATCAATGACCCTGGACACTACCCTGGCTCACAGACACACCCCCCAATGAAAGAATAGACCATTCCAAGGTTTTACTTGTTGTTAAACAACTATTTAATCCGAGAAACACTCATTTAAAATGTCAGATTCATGCTTTAAACAGAATTCACTAACTGACATGTTTGAATATTACTGCTTACTTGTACTTTATCAAACAAAAATATTAAAAGTTATTTTCCTTTATATTCTTGAGCACTTGATATTTCATGTTTATTTAAAACTGTGAAGCATATTTACAAAAAATTCTTTTCAACAGTACATGTCAACTATGTGTTTTGTGGGAAGTATTTCCTCAGCTCATTCATATTTCCTTTTACACAGAGAAATCATTTTCATTTTGTCATCCCATTCACAGCATTAAGAATTGCAAAACAAAGATTCCTTGAAATATTTAGTAGTTTCTAATATTGTCACTAAAAGTACTGGGGTAGCATTTCTTATGGATGGTTGCTTCTAGGCCCCCAAGTTTTAAATGATTGGGCCCATTCTTTGGCCTTAATCATAGTTGGGTCTTATTTATTGACACTTTCTAGAGACTGTTGGTACCCTTTTGATGGAATAGACCACCACCATACTTTCATAAATCTGCTCCAGTTATAAAAACACTTTAAGGTCTTTCCGTCATGTAGATCATCCAAGAGTTGTTCATTTGGATTCAGATTGACTAAACCAAATCCTGATTGTAACTTACATGAATCCACTGTTTAACAATACTTGTTGTCTGTTGTGGTTGATTATCATGTCCATAAAGGTACGGACCAATACCATATTGGTGCAATAGTATGTAGAATGTCACAGTACAGCAAAATCTTCGTGACTCACTCTACTATTACTAGTGAACCGAATCCACACTGGTTAAGATACCCAGCTCTTTTTGTGACAAGGTAAACACATCATAGACATAGTATTTTTGGGATTGCCATCATGCTTAGATTTGTTCATTTGAAGCAATATGTTGTAGGAGTCATCACTCCACATAAAATTTATTTCTTTTTTTCATCCATGATAGATAACACATAGAAACTGCAGTTCTGACCTCGTAAAGACCAAATGATTGATTTAATGACTTGCAGTTTCTTTCACAATGTGTTTTAAAGCTCACTTGGTATGAATAGTGTTTATTTTTGAACCAACGAGCTTATGTTCCACATTAGTTCTTCCACTCTGTTATTTCTAATTCTGCAACTAATAACCATTCTTCTATGAAAGTTCATTAATTTCTTTCCTTGTGGTATCTACTGATGTCGCCAATAATAACCATTCCTCT
>NW_013670924.1:9690-12059 GCF_000517525.1 Limulus polyphemus | reverse complement strand
TGGTATCTACTGATATCACCAATAATAACAATTCCTCTATGAAAGTTCATTAATTTCTTTCCTTGTGGTATCACCAATAATAACAATTCCTCTATGAAAGTTCATTAATTTCTTTCCTTGTGGTATCTACTGATATCACCAATAATAACAATTCCTATATGAAAGTTCATTAATTTCTTTCCTTGTGGTATCTACTGATATCACCAATAATAACAATTCCTATATGAAAGTTCATTAATTTATTTCCTTGTGGTATCTACTAATATCACCAATAATAACAATTCCTATATGAAAGTTCATTAATTTCTTTCCTTGTGGTATCTACTGATATCACCAATAATAACAATTCCTCTATGAAAGTTCATTAATTTCTTTCCTTGTGGTATCACCAATAATAACAATTCCTCTATGAAAGTTCATTAATTTCTTTCCTTGTGGTATCTACTGATATCCCCAATAATAACCATTCCTCTATGAAAGTTCATTAATTTCTTTCCTTGTGGTATCTACTGATATCACCAATAATAACAATTCCACTATGAAAGTTCATTAATTTCTTTCCTTGTGGTATCTACTGGTATTGCCAATAATAACAATTCCTCTATGAAAGTTCATTAATTTCTTTCCTTGTGGTATCTACTGATATTGCCAATAATAACAATTCCTATATGAAAGTTCATTAATTTCTTTCCTTGTGGTATCACCAATAATAACCATTCCTCTATGAAAGTTCATTAATGTCTTTCCTTGTGGTATCTACTGATATCGCCAATAATAACCATTCCTCTATGAAAGTTCATTAAATTCTTTCCTTGTGGTATCTACTGGTATCGCCAATAATAACCATTTCTCTGTGGAGGTTTAAGTTTCTTTCATTGTGATATCTTGTGCGTGTCTGGATTCACTGTTGGATTCACATTTAAGTTTAGTAGGGACAGGACCACTATAAGGTAGGGGAGTGCTATACCAATTATTCTTGTAATATATAGTGTACAATGGTAGAGGCATCATATTTGAATTTGAAGTCCCCTAAGAAACAAGGCTTATGGTGAAATGCCTAAATTTCTGTAATTAACACGCATTAACTCTATTTAATGAAAATAGAGCTGTTAGATTTTTAAAGATGGCTTTGTACAGCAGCAGCTGAGCCACATAATTTATCATGAATTAAAGTGTATGATAGTTATAAACACACAAATAACCTGTTTGTTTTACAGCAGTGTAATTAAAGAGAAACATTTATAAACTTGAAAGCAGTTTGTTAATGTGTATTCACGAATGCTTATAGTTGACATAGGTTTGTATGTTTATCCATGAATTTATACAAAATAATTGTTTCATAACACTCCTGAAATATGTCCACTGTGGGCATAAAGGTTTATGGTTAACATGCAGGTTTGAGAATTTACCCATACATTTATTACACATTAATTTTCATAACACTCCTGAAGTATGTCCACTGTGGTGTTAAAGGTTACATTATGATATTTAGAGAAAATTATCCAGTTTGTTGATGTTATTTCCAGTTACAATGATTGTATACAACATTTAACAAACATTATGTGTCCGTTCTCATACATGTATCAAATTAGCATTTGTGAAGAATTTTCTTGTATATAGTATTGATTGGTGATTTTGTTAAACTTTTTCTACACTGTAAAACAGGAACTTGGAGGGTGCAACGGGTGAAGAAGAACAAACACTGAATCAGCTGTTAGTAGAAATGGATGGTAAGTAATTTTTCATTGGATTATATTTAAAAAACTAAACACTTAAAAAGTAAATTTTAATTAAAAATATGTTTACAGTTAATATACTTAAAAGGGTTTATTTCATAAAACACTAGGCTTTGCTACTATATCTGTGGAAGCTTTTGCAGGGGTAATTCACTTTATCACATAACTTTCTCAACACGGGCTCGGTCAATTTGACCGATCACATGACCTCTTTGTACTTGATTAGTTTTTACAGATTTAATAGTTCTAGCTTTCAATACAGTACGTATGTCTTCACAAAATTTAGCAGTCTTTCAGTTCATATTATAAGTCTTTCACATGCAAAAAGTCATATTTTTTTAGTGAAATATTTTTAATAGAATAAAATAAATATTTGTCCATTGATATATTGAATATTTGGTTTGAATAGTCCATGTGCAAAGCAATTTTCATGTTAAAACTAAATATACTTTTCATTATCTCAAAAATCTCAAATTTCCTTTCTGTAATCCCTAAAACCTTCTAAATGCATTTCAAAAGTTTTTTTTCAGTAAAACTTTATAGTTTATATGTTATTTTCTCTACCCTATCTTAAAACAGGATCGGTCAATTCAATCGACCTTATAACCCCAAAAAAAAATCGAAATAAACATA
>NW_013670924.1:0-8690 GCF_000517525.1 Limulus polyphemus | reverse complement strand
GTCGTTAACTTTCCCACAGGAACTGTGAGTTAAATTGATGATATTCTGTTCAGAATACAATATTATACAATACGTCAGTTGATAGATGAAAACCTTGGCTTTCTATTGGTTATAGATAATATATAATGAAACGTAAGAGAGAACTATCAACGAATTGTGAAAGTGAGGATGTGACCAGTGGGTGTGGCTGGAGTGGGTCTGATTTTTCTATTTGATAGCTCTGTAACCAAACAAAATTGAAGGCTATAAAAATTAAGGTTTGTTTAAGCAATAATGATTTTATAGAGAGTATTTTAATTTTGTCCATTTTCGAAGGGTGATGGATAAAATAGAGATGATGACATGCTAAGACAAAATGCGTTACGTGGGTCACACTAGTGGAAATTCAGGATTTTTTTAAATATTACCTTGTAGAATTAAAAACTTAAAACTTGTATGCTATTAAAGTATGGATTATTAGCTAAGATTTTATGCTCTTCATAAACAAAAAAGTAGTTTAATAAAATTTTGAATGTGAGACACTAAAACCTTATGTCATGTGCAGTGAAGGTTACCCAGGGTGAGAGGGTTAAAGATAACATATGCTATATTCATATTTTAAAGAACAAAGTCTTTAGATGTTATTACAGTATTGTTGTGATTTTTCCAAAACCAAGAAAATATACAGTTGAAAGTACTTGATTCAAAGTTGCATGTTTTGGATTCATATACTCTCACCATCACACACTACAATTTATTACAACATATGAAAGTAACATGATGGGAGTTTAACACAGGGAATCATTAGATTTCTTCTTGCACCTTATGACACAATGCATGAGATCTACTTTATACCAACCTTGATGTCCAGTTCGCCTGTCGTAGCTGTAACAGCTACTAATCACACAGTTTTATAACTGGTATAGAATATATGTATTTAAGTATTTTCACATCTAAATGTAGTTTATCCATCCTATGTGTACTGAGTGACACAAGGTCATGAACAAGTGCTAATTATTTTATATAGGTAAAGGCTGCATATGTCAGCCTTTGTTCTTAAGTTTCAAGCCAGCGTGTACTTGCTTCTTTATGGACTTCAAGGAAAGTAGCCTGTTTAAACAGTAATACAGAAACATGTACAGTTGGCTTAGAATTGTATGTAAACCATTGGTTGAAGCATATAACCCATAGACTTGTGGGCTACCTTACTAAGTTCTGTGTATAAAAGTGGGTGGTTTCGATATTTCTGTCTCTTGTTTCTCTTGATTATGTCTCTTTTTTTTTTTATCTTATTGGTTTTCTTGCCCTTGTCCCAGTAATTAGACAATGGTCCCACAGATTAAAAGCTGGTCAGAAATTTTTTAATATGTGAATAATGATTTTGTTTGTTTCTTCATTTGTTTTCTTTTGCTGTCCATGTTTAATTTATTCTTTGTTTAACAGTTCTGAACCACACTCTAAAGGTAACTTACGGATTTTCTGTTGGATTATCACACACCTCCTAGACTATTGTCTACCCAAATAATTCCTATTTGTCCTGTCGCCCATCCCATCTACAGAAGTTGCTTTTGATATACAATATTTCAGAAACTTGTGAAAAATGTACTATAGTGATAAGCAGTAAAGTAACGATAACGTCCTTCTTTTTTTAGAAATCATGTGTGAAGAATGACTTTTTGCAACTTTGTTTTATCCAGCTTAGAATTATGTCCTTAGGATTCATTCAAATTTGAAGGAGTTAAATCTAGAACTGATAATAGCTTTTACAGAAAGATTACTACTTGTTATAACGATGAAGAGATGTTATTTTTAGCACGAAGCTACACATGAAGCTTTCTGCACGCTGTCTACTGTGAAGAATCAAATTATAATGATGAAAACTATTCGCAACCACTTTCTTTTTAATAATACTTTTACATTTATTGTTAAAGGAGGTTTCTTGGACACAACCACTTTCATATTTAATGTTAAAGGAGGTTTCTTGGACACAACCACTTTCATATTTATGTTAAAGGAGGTTTCTTGGACACAACCACTTTCATATTTAATGTTAAAGGAGGTTTCTTATAACATCCTTTTAACTTGTATTTCTTGATTAAAAAAAAAGTTAGAATTGAAGAAAACTCTTTTGTATATATTATTTAGGGAATTTTAAACCATTATTAATTTTTATTAAATGTGTACCTGTAATGTTTTTTCATAAGAATGTTGTCCACTGTTGTCTCTTTTTTTAGAATGTTATATTTTTACTGTTATAATAAATAAAAACTAATTTATCAAGGTTAATTTGTGATGTATGTTTGATAGGTATGGCAACAAAGGAAGGAGTGATAATGTTAGCTTCTACTAATCGAGCAAATGTATTAGATAAGGTAAGCGAGGAAGTTTTTATCTTAAGTACTGTACTTTAAAGTATAAATTACGAAAACATTAAAACTTAGAAGGCACTAGACTACTAAGAAAAATTGAAAGTGTGACTTCTTCACTTATATATGGTTGATTTAACAAAAGTTAGAGTAGGTTGTGAGATTTGGTTGTTTTTTTTTTGATGGGCTGTACTTTTATTGAATATTAGCAGTTTTTTATTACTATTTGTATTGAGGAAACAAACTTTCAAAGGTTCTTGAATGCATCATTGTAGATTTGTTTGTAAAGGATTATAACTAATTCTGCATGTGTGACTTCAGTAGATTGTAGATTATTAACTCTATTAGTTATTATGTTTTAAAAATTTGAGAAGTGGTATAAGAAGTAGAATATTTTTACTTGAAAAAAGGAGGGGATTCATGATGTACTATATAGATCAACTAAGTAATCTGTTGTTTTGGTGTTCAACAGATCTCTGAGATTTGAAATTCATAATGAATTAGACTTTTGGCTGTCGTAATCCAGCCCATCTATTATATTCTGATATTAAACAAAAGACCTCCTGGGCAGTGACTTGTGACAAACAAGATACATCTGAAATGTGGGAAAACATCTGCAACCAATCATGGTTTTTAATGTTAATCATGCAGATACGCTTTTGTATGGCCAATTACATCTTTAGAATTCTTCGAAAAATAACGAAAATATAAAATCTTTTAATTTTACTATGTTACTAGTTTTTCTTCAGTACTGAAATCTTTTTTCACAAGTTTCAGAAAATCTCTTCCTAATCTCTTGTGTTAAACTAGAGAGAAGAGGATTAAACCTGAAACAAAATAAACATAACGTGGCAAAGTCAGTAAAATCTAACACATCACTTGAAAGTTTAAACATTCAGAGCAGAATGTGCTCAATGTGTTCAGAAAATAAGTTGACCAAAATAATAATTGTTACTCAACAAATCTTTAACCTAGTTGTTGTATCTGATGATAGTGAAATGTTGTAATTATAAATATTGTACTCTGTATGTCAGATATTAAACAACTTCTAAGTTTAAATCTTTAACAATTTGCTAATGCTCTTTTTAATGGATTATTGATTTTAAAAATAACATTTAGTAAAGTTTTAATTCACTTATTTAGATTTTGAACCACAACACAGTTAATGAACACAGCCCTTGTCACAACTTAAAGTTTGCATTTATTTCTGTTGTTAGATGTATCGTAAATGTTTCTCAGTGTCACGTAAACTGAATGCTACAAACAAAAGTTTACATTTATTTCTGTTGTTAGATGTATCGTAAATGTTTCTCAGTGTCACATAAACTGAATGCTACAGACAGAAGTTTGCATTTATTTCTGTTGTTAGATGTATCGTAAATGTTTCTCAGTGTCACGTAAACTGAATGCTACAAACAAAAGTTTACATTTATTTCTGTTGTTAGATGTATCGTAAATGTTTCTCAGTGTCACGTAAACTGAATGCTACAGACAAAAGTTTACATTTTATTTTTGAGTGAAAGAGCTAATTTACTTTTAATATTTTTATTATATGATAAGAGATGTATGGTTTTTATGCTTTCTTGAATAGTTAATATGTTCATTTAACGAGCAAAACTATTATAGAAAATGTACTTTTTATATTAAAAGTGGGTAAAAGCTAATTTCATATATCTTGTTTTGAAAATTAAAAAAATTTTGAATTTAGTAACTTCTTATCATGAAGTTTATTTTCTTATTATTTGACTGAACTAGTACCTTGTTGTTTTAAATTTCTAAAGGCCTTATTACGACCTGGACGATTTGACCGCCACATTCTAATTGATTTGCCTACATTACAAGAGCGGAAGGAAATTTTTGAGCAGCATCTTAAATGTATTAATCTTGAGCTTTCCCCTTCAACATATTCTCTACGTTTAAGCCAATTAACACCTGGCTTTAGTGGTGAGTACTAATTAACTCTTGTTATTTGTGTTGCACTGTGCTTCGTACTATAAGAAAATTATTGCACCTTTGTATTCATTTATTAACACCTGACTTTAGTGGTGAGTACTAATTAACTCTCGTTATTTGTGTGTTGCACTGTGCTTGGTACTATAAGAAAATTATTGCACCTTTGTATTGATTTATTAACACCTGACTTTAGTGGTGAGTACTAATTAACTCTTGTTATTTGTATTGCACTGTGCTTGGTACTATAAGAAAATTATTGCACCTTTGTATTCAATCATTAACACCTGACTTTAGTGGTGAGTACTAATTAACTCTTGTTATTTGTATTGCACTGTGCTTGGTACTATAAGAAAATTATTGCACCTTTGTATTCAATCATTAACACCTGACTTTAGTGGTGAGTACTAATTAACTCTTGTTGTTTGTGTTGCACTGTGCTTGGTACTATAAGAAAATTATTGCACCTTTGTATTCAATCATTAACACCTGACTTTAGTGGTGAGTACTAATTAACTCTTGTTATTTGTGTTGCACTGTGCTTGGTACTATAAGAAAATTATTGCACCTTTGTATTGATTTATTAACACCTGACTTTAGTGGTGAGTACTAATTAACTCTTGTTGTTTGTGTTGCACTGTGCTTGGTACTATAAGAAAATTATTGCACCTTTGTATTCAATCATTAACACCTAACTTTAGTGGTGAGTACTAATTAACTCTTGTTGTTTGTGTTGCACTGTGCTTGGTACTATAAGAAAATTATTGCACCTTTGTATTCAATCATTAACACCTGACTTTAGTGGTGAGTACTAATTAACTCTTGTTGTTTGTATTGCACTGTGCTTGGTACTATAAGAAAATTATTGCACCTTTGTAACAGGTTATAACATCTCATGGTAAAATCAACATTCCTCTGTAAATAACAAGGGCATCATAATACATATGTATAGAGAGGGGATTGAACATTCTATTATATTTTAACCCTATGTACCCAGGTGGAGGTGAAAGGGTGCATGCTAGCACCTTTAACCGAATACCATTTCCCATTGTATTGTGTATTTGATGTTAAATTATCAACTATTTATTTTACCCTGCATTAATGATTTAACAATAATCTGTGGTACATGAGAGTGACTACCAGAAACATTATACAGGGATATTGAAAAAAACTATAACTGTGCATTTCAGAGGTTCTGGAGGTTATGCCAGTGCAATATGCAAACTGTATGGTGGCCAAAAGTAGTTTTATTCATGAAATTAACAACATTTTAAACTATTGATTGAAGACAACGAGATACTGTACACAGTATAATATACAACAAAATAAATAACAGTTGTTATTGATAAACTACTTCAGGTGCTGACATTGCCAATGTGTGTAATGAGGCAGCACTTCATGCAGCTCGTAATAAGCAGAAGATTGTAAGTGCAGAAAACCTCGAGTATGCTGTTGAAAGGGTGGTTGGAGGTAAGAGTAATCTTATATAATGTTACAGAAAGAATGGTTAGAGGTCACCATAGAATTTTACCATGAGAGTAGTTGATTAGAACCTTAGAATTTTACAAAAAGAATTGTGGAAGGTAACCTTAGAAGTTTATGAAAAAAAAAGTAGTTGATTGTAACCATGGAGTTTTAAAAAAAAAAAGAGAGAAGTTGGAGGAAACATTAGAACTTTGCAAAATAAATAGTTAAAGATAGTCTTAGCACTTTCCAAAAAGAATGATTGATAGTGATTCATTGAATTTGCCAAAATATCATTGGGTGTAGCCTTAGAATATTACAAAAAAAACAAGTATTTAAAGGTAACATTAGAGTTTTCCAAACACTGATGAAATGGTATACCAGTTTGTTGAACAATAATGTAAATGTGTTAGAAACAGTAATGAAATAACATACATGTTTTAAGCTTTGATTAAATAGTGATAGTGTACACATGTTTTAAACATTGATTTCCTTTCCAGTAGGGGCCTGGCGTAGCCAGGTGATTAGGGTGCTCGACTCGCAATTTGTGGGTTGCGGGTTCAAATCCCTGTCCCATCAAACATGCTCAACCTTTTAACCGTAGTAGCATTATAGTGTGACAGTCAATCTCACTATTGATGACTAACTGCCTTCCCTCTAGTCTTTCGCTGCTAAATTAGGGACAGCTAGTGTAGATAGCCCTTGTGTAGCTTTGCACAAAATTCAAAACAAAACAAACCTTTCCAGTCGAGTAAAGTTTCAAAAACAAATGTTTAATTGTATTTTAAAGTGTTTTTTAAAGACATTAGTGTGGTATTTATTTTTGTCTACCATGTATTTGCTTGTGTAGATGCTGATTATTAGACATGAAATAAACTAGAAGAAGCAGGGAATTATCTAGTATAATTCTTAAACTTGATTATAACTATTGTTTCATTATATGTAGTCTTTAGAAACATAAATACATTTTACATTCTAGATATGTTACAACCAAATGTTTTGTTTGTTTTTCTAGCAAGCTCATTACAAGTGCATTAAATCCCCTGTCTTTGATTTATATATTGTGGATCATTCTATTAAGTTATAAGAGTGAGACGTGTCATGGGATTCATTTTGGTGAAACTATATATAACTATTGTATATTGATGTCCAATTTCCATCCTTATAAAAAGTAAATTTTTTGACACAAAAATAAGCTTATCATGTTAACAAAATGATATGCATGTGTAGATAGTTAACATGTATAGTAGTTATTCATAATGCTTTATTCTGTGGTCAGAGACTAATTAAGTAAAATGTGTGAACGTCAGAGCTAATAATTATGCTATTTATTTGCATCTGATGTATAGCTAATACTGTGAAATGTTTGTCAGGGTTGGTAACTTATTTTTTGGGTATGAGTAATAGTGTAAAATGTATGTGGTAGAGCTAATAATTATATTATTATTCACATCTGATGTATAGCTAATATTTTGAAGTGTTTGTTATTTTTTGGATATGTAGTGTATGAAAATGAGTGCCAAATCTGTGTATTATTGTTGATAATTATTATGATTTAATTTTAAAGTGATTTTACATAGTTATGTAAAATATATATGTCTGATCTAATGATTTTAATTTCTTTTTTAATTGATTTGTAAGTTATAGTGTAAAAACATAAGTGTCAAAGTCAGTAATTGTTGGAGTTTATTAAGTTTTATGACTAATATTGCTATGGGTGTATCAAAGTTGTAACTGTGGTTTGTTTGAGAAATGAAGGCAATATAGTCACACTACAATATAAACATGTTCAATAGAGAAAGAAAAAACAGACTTTTCCAGTGATCTGTAACTAATGTTTTGTATCAAGACTAGTAATTATTGTGATTTCTTTATAATGGATCCATGACTAATGTCATGAGTGTATCAAGACTAGTGACTGTTGTGATTTCTTTATAACTGATTCATAGCTAATGTCATGAGTCTATCAAGACTAGTAACACTCATGACATTAGTGTCGGATCAGTTATAAAGAAATCACAACAGTCACTAGTCTTGACACACTCATGACATTAGCTATGAATCAGTTATAAAGAAATCACAACAGTTACTAGTCTTGATAGACTTATGACATTAGTCTTGGATCAGTTATAAAGAAATCACAATAGTCACTAGTCTTGACACACTCATGACATTAGTCTCGGATCAGTTATAAAGAAATCACAACAGTTACTAGTCTTGACACACTTATGACATTAGCTATGAATCAGTTATAAAGAAATTACAACAGTATTAAGACTAGTGACTGTTGTGATTTCTTTATAACTGATCTGAGACTAATGTCATGAGTGTATCAAGACTAGTGACTGTTGTGATTTCTTTATAACTGATTCATAGCTAATGTCATGAGTGTATCAAGACTAGTGACTGTTGTGATTTCTTTATAACTGATACGAGACTAATGTCATGAGTCTATCAAGACTAGTAACTGATCTATGTCTATAGTGTCAAAGCTGGTAATTGTTGTGATATTTAGTAACTGAGCTGTCTAGAGTGTCAAAGCCATTAATTGTTGTGATATTTAGTAACTGAGCTGTCTATAGTGTCAAAGCTGGTAATTGTTGTGATATTTAGTAACTGAGCTGTCTAGAGTGTCAAAGCCATTAATTGTTGTGATATTTAGTAACTGAGCTGTCTATAGTGTCAGAGCTGGTAATTGTTGTGATATTTAGTAACTGAGCTGTCTAGAGTGTCAAAGCCATTAATTGTTGTGATATTTAGTAACTGAGCTGTCTAGAGTGTCAAAGCTGGTAATTGTTGTGATATTTAGTAACTGAGCTGTCTGGAGTGTCAAAGCCGTTAATTGTTGTGATATTTAGTAACTGAGCTGTCTAGAGTGTCAAAGCCATTAATTGTTGTGATATTTAGTAACTGAGCTGTCTATAGTGTCAG
>NW_013670923.1:75324-76840 GCF_000517525.1 Limulus polyphemus | reverse complement strand
ATTCACATCAGATGCTAATATTAAATCTAATATAGCTTCCTCTCCATTTGGTGTATAAAAGTATCCTGAACAATTTCCCCAAACTTATCCCTCTCGCTGTCAGACTCGAAATTTCCCCCAATCAATACCCCTGAAATTAAAATATCTCATAATAACATCTTTTTCAGCTACCATTCTGATCTCATTATACAGTTTCTCATTAATCTCCACATTCTGACCTGGTGGTCTATAATAAATCCTAATTACAAGACTTTTCCCTTTATATCCACTAACACCAACCCAAGCTGACTCAACCTCAGTGCTATTTTCTTTAGCATGCTCTAACTCAACAGGATGCAATTCACATATAAAGCTACTCCTCCCCTGTTTTCAATACTCCATCTCTAGTAAATAATCTGTAGCCTGGTATTTCAAAAACATTTTTCTCATCAAAATTGTTCAAATCCAGCCAAGTTTTACTAATACACATAATATCAAAATCCTCAGTTTCCACAACTGCTTTGAACTCATCAAATTTATTTCTAATATGCCTAGCATTACCATAGTAACAATTAATCATAGATTTTAAAATACGTTTATGTTTTATACCTGTTGTACATGTTTTCCTGTTAATTATATTTCCCATTTCACTAATATCATAGCTCTTGTTTATATCTACCACTACAGCTGAGTTAATAGCTCTTGTTAACATGCTTGCCCCTGACTTGTGTAAGTGTAAACCATCCATTCCAAAAATATTAACTTTCCCATTAAAATTATCCCACAAATTCAACCATCACTACATATTAATATAAGCCTGCCATTCAGTCCTAGTGACCAACTTAGTATCTCATCCCTACATATTGATCCAAGCCTGTCATTCAGTCCTAGTGACCTGCTTAGTATCTCATCCCTACATATTGATCTAAGCCTGTCATTCAATCCCAGTGACCTACTTAGTATCTCATCCCTACATATTAATCTAAGCCTGATATTCAGTCCTAGTGACCTACTTAGTATCTCATCCCTACATATTAATCTAAGCCTGACATTCAATCCCAGTGACCTACTTAGTATCTCATCCCTACATATTAATCTAAGCCTGATATTCAATCCTAGTGACCTACTTAGTATCTCATCCCTACATATTAATCTAAGCCTGCCATTCAGTCCTAATGACCAACTTAGTATCTCATCCCTACATATTGATTTAAGCCTGGCATTCAATCCCAGTGACCTACATAGTATCTCATCCCTACATATTAATCTAAGCCTGATACTCAGTCCTAGTGATCTACTTAGTATCTCATCCCTACATATTGATCTAAGCCTGGCATTCAATCCCAGTGACCCACTTAGTATCTCATCCCTACATATTAATCTAAGCCTGATACTCAGTCCTAGTGACCTACTTAGTATCTCATCCCTACATATTGATCTAAGCCTGGCATTCAATCCCAGTGACCCACTTAGTATCTCATCCCTACATATTGATCTAAGCCTGACATTCAATCCTAGTGACCTATTTAGTATCTCA
>NW_013670923.1:73460-74547 GCF_000517525.1 Limulus polyphemus | reverse complement strand
AATTTTTTTTCATAGTGAATTTTGACAATCTTTAATTGATGATAATTTTCATTTCTATTTGCAGTCTAACTTCACACCAATAATGTACTGGTAATGATTCTTTCTTTGAATAATTAATATAGTATCCTCTATTGAAGAAGTAATAAATGAATGTTGGGAAAGTGTTCAACAGTAATAATTGTAACAGTCATTAAATTCATAAATTATTCTTTTCTGCTACGATTAATGTGAAAGTAATTTTTATTTTCACAAACTCTTAAGCAAGAAATAAATTTGTCGAGAATATCAAGTGTGAAACATTTATTTGTACATGTTAGCTTACCACTGAAGTTCAATTGTCTGGCCTAGCACTATGGCATGGTATTAACTGAGCAAACCAACAAAATTGTCAAGTTCTAGTTCTGGTAAACCACAAGTTCAAAAAGTCATTTTTGTACACTATGAAATCCCTAGTCAAAAATTAGAATGACCATTTCTGACAACCACCAGTGAAAAAGGGGTAATAAATTCTACCCCATTTAACCATTTATATTAGATGTATTTCTGCGGGGTCCCCGAAAGTGTTTTGTTTCAAGAGTAAATAAAACCAAAGTTAAGAGTAACAAATATTTTATTTCTTGCTTTTGAAGTTCATGTGTCATGCTGTGTTGTAGCGTACAGAGTGTATAATTCTTCTCATGATTCATGGCATACCCATGTTTTACTGATACCATTTTAGTGTCTACTGGCTGATTGATAGACAACACACTAGTTTATAGTGGTGCGAGTGATTAAAACAGGTGTGGCCTTCGGTCACTTTTTGGAGAAATTACCTAAAACATACCTGTGACATTTAAATAAAACTTGATAAAAATAAATTATAAAAAATACGAACCAAGTACCATTACAACAAAGTTCTCCATTAACATAAAAACAATAAAATACCTGAAGATACAGAAGGTGAGGACTTTGTTTTGCTTAGACCAACGTGCTTCCTTAGAAAGTCCACACAATCCTCTAATCTACGGACAGTGTTAGCTTCCACTTCATCATCACACTCATAACACCTTTAAAAAAGTCAGATTTCAAACTATAAATATATAATATC
>NW_013670923.1:69889-73439 GCF_000517525.1 Limulus polyphemus | reverse complement strand
AAAATTACATTCATACGTTAAGATTGTTGCCTAGAGTTAATATCTTCAACAGAAAAATAAAAATATTATTGTTAAAATAAGTAGCCACTTCTCACAGTTATCATACTCTGTAAACTGGCTTTCTTTTCTTTCAAAGTAAAACTAAGTAAAAAGAATTAGCTTTACACAACAAAAGTTTACATATTTCAGGACCGAATTATCTACTTGACCTCAAAATCATCCTAATCTTTCTGGCTAATTTACAAAAAGCACAAGTGTTAGATACACACGACTGTTTCAGTTTAAGTTTAATACAAGAGTTTTGACAAGTATTGACTCACATGCATTACGTTTTTCCTCGATACTTATTTAATAGAAGTATCACAAGAACTGATGAGCATACAAAGCTTTATATAAAAATAAATACACTATGCTATGTAAAAACATTGCAAACATAATCATTGTCACCATCACATAGTTAAATCTTGAATTCTGAGTTGTAAAAGTCTACACCTAAGTGTTACAGAACGTGGAATTCAACTACACCATGCTTGAAACAAGCTTTTTACCATCATCCACAATGGAGAAGCATTATTTTTCGTACATTGTTTATTCTATTGCTAAAGAAATACTTTGAGTAGATTTCTAGGGAGGCACGCATGTTCCTTAAAAAATCTGAGCTGCAAAAGTGTAACACAAACATATAAAAATGTGCACCTCTTAACCTAAACCCAGAACTATATAAACGAACAAAACACATTGTTTTTGTCTATAGTAGGATCCAAATTTAAATAATACTAAAAATAATACATGACACTATTGTTTTTTGAACAAAGCTACACAACAGCTTTCTGCATTAACCATCCCTAATTTAGCAGTGAAAGACTAGAGGGAAGGCAGCTAGTCATCAACACCCACCACCAAACTCTTGGGCTACTCAACAAATAGTG
The DNA here is from genome assembly GCF_000517525.1 of Limulus polyphemus. Classification (NCBI taxonomy): domain Eukaryota; kingdom Metazoa; phylum Arthropoda; class Merostomata; order Xiphosura; family Limulidae; genus Limulus; species Limulus polyphemus. Next base: position 72,510 of record NW_013670923.1, on the reverse strand, counting down.
GGATTGTCCATCACATTATAATGCCCCCACAGCTGAAATGGGGAGCATGTTTGGTGGGATAAGGATTCCACCCCTGACCCTCAGATTTCAAGTCACTTATAACACTATTTTAGTTCATGTAAACATTAATGTAAACCATGATTCTTTTATCAGTTCTTGCGTAGAGTTTTCTCCATTGTGTAAAATCCCAATGATTAAACTCTAAAAAACCATAAGAAACACAAACAAATATACCTTAGATACAAAATATGGTATATAAAGATTATAAGAAACTGGGCTGCCTATGGCACTGTACTGATGGATTTGCAACATTCTGACTAAACAGGCATATGTAGATAAAGCACTTTGTAACATTTGAAGGCAAGTACATTTTTATTGTCTTTTACTCCTTGGACAAGATTTTTTTTAAATTCCACACCCCTCTATTTTTTTAACATTCCACCCCTTAAAAATAAAAATTAAAACCTCTACTGAAGGCCAGTCTGACAAAATCAATTCATGTTGTGCTTTAGTAATAAGGGGTGAACAATCCATTTTCTCCCGGATCTTTTCCGTGTGCTCTGAATTTTAAGAAAACTAAAATGGCAAATAAAACTTTTGATAACAAAAAACATGTAGAATGCATACACTGTTTTACAAAAGTTGAAGTATCTAATGTTCAATGATAAAATTTGGTTCATTTGGCCTTAGAACTAATACGTACAATAATTATTTTATTAAATAAAATACAACAAACCATATTTATTATTATTATTTAAGTGGTCTTTAAATAGCTAAAATAACTAAAACTAGAAACATGCTTCTAAAACATAACATGAACATCAATTTTGTAGAAGATCAAAGCAGCATGATCACCTCGTCTTTTAACAAATCCAAAGTCGATAACCCTTGCGACTTTCCCACACTCAGTCACTCCAGTACATAAATAGTTATTTTCTGCTTAATTGGAGTCTTTTTAATTCATGATATGCAGTATCACCACTCTAAAGCTGATGTTTTAGGTTATAAGTACATCAAGTAGATGTGAACATTCAGTACACCAGCGTACAAATGCTCCATCACTATCTAATGTAGACTTGTTTGTAGACTTGCATTCAAACTTTTATTGAATTACTATTTTATGAATGTCTGTCAATAAATTTTGTATCAAATTGTAGATTATAATTCAAATTTTAGTATCATACATTATTTAATTCCTTAATTTAAGAGTAGATATTAAAAAAAAATCCTAAATATCAATTTTTGTGTGTCACATGGTATGTTGAATGTAAGCTTTGGTTCAAATTAGATGTTTGTGATGTCCAAATACAAAGTCTGTGGTTTCTTATGAATTAAAAACTCAAATTACTGATATTCACAAGCTAGAATATAAAATAAGAACCTCCTATCTTTTCTATTTGCTGAGATATCACTATATTTAGCAAAATCAAACACAGTGGCCCTACCCACCTTTTCCATTTTTGGAAATATTTGCTTATGTACATCCGCTTCGCTCTATCGTGTTTATAACCAATCAAAAGTTCGGAATTTCCCAAGATTATCTCTTATGCCTCAAATCTTGGAGAGATGTTCAAAGATGAAAATGTTCAAAACACGATATATTTTAGACCCAAGTACAGTTCAGTTAGTAAACTTGATAAATTACAGTGGTATTCTGTGATATTGATAAGAGTAATTTATAATTTTTGTTATTTCACAATACACATATAAAACCTAAAAAAGTTGTTTTGTTTTCCATCCTCCACGTGCGAAATTCGGCGAGGCTTAGCGTTCAAGGTACCGCAAACAAGTACAAACTTCTTTACAATCATAAGTAGAAGAGATCATTGTTTTCTACATTTCATTGCAACTTCTGTAATGTTAAACAGGGCTGAAAGATCAATGAAATAAATATATATATACATAATCTTATGAGATTTTAGCTATTTAAATTAAACATTTGTGGCTTCATGTTATAATTTTTTGGCCATAGAATAAAAAAAGTGTAATTTATATCTACTTCCTAATTTTTTATGTTGCTTACGTTGTCAATCAAATTGACCAAACCCATACAGAGATACAATCGTGAAAAAAAATAGTTAAATAATAAAAATATTTCTAAAAAAACATTTGATAATTATCTGGAGGTCATAAGGATTTTGCATGTGAAATTTGACAATTTTCTGATAAAAGTATTTTTAGAATTACTCTGCATGCTGGATAGCCAACATTCGAAAAGAAAAAAATGTACGAGCAAATCATTACCTACAAAATCTTAAAACTTAATTTAATTCTCAGGTTTCCTTAGTTCAAACTAATTCTTCACATCCCATCAAAATCTGTACCCATTTTCAGGAGCATTCAGTCATGTTTGTCGAAGTTATCATGAACATAAGTAATTTTGTTTGTATTTCTTTCTTTTTTATAATATGCAAATAATCCACAGTGGTATGGTTACAAAACACGTACCAGAATATGTCTTTATATCTATTTAAATATATTTTCACACATAAAGCACAGAATGAAAATGTTTTTTCTGATAAAAAGGTCAAAACCTAGGTAACACTATGCAAAAGGTATATGCTACCTCAAAGTAAATTACTCATTATAATGTTGTCATCCCTCAGGCAAAGCAAAATTTG